>NW_026973749.1:287500-302500 GCF_035594125.1 Scylla paramamosain
TTGTATTTACAAGCCCATTTATTGCAATGTGACGAATAATTAAACTGAAAGTAATTATATATATATATATATATATATATATATATATATATATATATATATATATATATATATATATATATATATATATATATATATATATATATATATATATATATATATATATATATATATGAAATTAAAGGCATTAGAGAATGCTCAGTTCTATAGTTTATAGACATTAGCATTTTATCTCATCATCCTGCTGCCAGCTGCATCACGCACTCAAAGACGATATCCAAGATTCCTGGTCAGAGCTCCAGTGTCATCTACTTTCAGGCTCCCCAAGATTTAGTGAATACCTCGAGTACTGACATGTCACGATCACACGTGGATATGGATACTTGGGCAGTGTGTGAGCTTTCAGATGTATTGCTTCATCCAGACGAGTTAGCAGCACAAGCATGAAGGAGGGTGGATCTCACAGCTGTTCGCTTTTGTTGAGATCCTTACCAAGAAGCGGTGACATCCAGAACCAACAGCAACTACGATATCTTTGTGGTCTCTGGAGCCTTTGCTTGTTGTTGTTTCGTTGTGTAAGAGGTTATAGGGAACATCCTGTGTCCTCCCAGTAACCACACGAAAAGACAGGTATCTTACTAGGAGTGGTCAGAGAGTTGTTGTTGTTGTTGTTGTTGTTGTTGTTATCAGAACCACAAACGGAGGAATGTGGATGTGTTGTATTACTGAACAACAATAAAGAAAGAAGAATAGATGAGTCAGGCCACCTTGGCAGAGATACTCAAAAGGGACTTTCATGTTTTGTGCCGTGAATACTTTTTATGGCTAGACTGAAGTGGTACTTATTATTTTCTAAGTATATCCTTGCTATTGTTTTTAGGTTTGTACCGCTGAATGTTGGGAAGCTTTTCACTTATTATTATTTTATTTTCTTATTTGATCTTGTTATATATGTAATTGTGCTTGTTCGTTTTATTTTGCTGCAGGTGTTGTGCATATTTAACATTCTCAGCGTTTCAAGTGTGTTCTGTTTTCAGTGTTGTTTTTCATGTATCCATGTGTTCTTGCTTGGAGGAATTTGACACGTTTTATTTATGACATTTCGTGTTTTTCTTCAGTATTTATTCTTTCCTTTTTTGTTCATGTGTATGTTGTAACTCATGCAGTAAAGGATTTGTGGTGGTTCTGTTCATGATGCTTCATTTTTAGCTCTTTTTAGAATAGTCAAGCTGCATCACTTTCTTATGTGGATGTTTTGATATTTTCAGGAAAGGATGGCAGGTGGTGCCGCGGTGAACACTGCCAACACGTGCAGGAGGAAAGTGAGTACCTGCTTCATTACATCATGTGCACTCTGTTTGGAACTCGCTGTTAAACTTTTTTTTTCCATGTCAACCGAAACCTGTCACTGTTGCCTGCCTTTCTCCTGTCTGCTTCCCACGAATCTATGAAGGAAAGAAAGGATGTGCTTCCATGGTATCGTGTCAGTAGTATTATCCATTGAAGGATTAGTTTAAGCCTTTTTCCAAAGCGTTGTTTTTCTCTCCCATTTTTGTGCCTTCCCAGGGTATATATATGAAAGAAGAAAGAATGTAAATTTAGTCTATAATGTTCATTGCAACATCTTACAGGGAAAAAGTCTTTAGTGGATTAACCGTAAATCTTTTTCTAAACTATAATTTTTGTATTTCAGTCTTCGTGTGCTTATTTTAGTGTATGCATAGAGGAAAGAAGGATACGAAATCATATATTTTCTATAATGGTGTCATCTTTTTGTTATAAATATTTACTTGGAGATTCAGTTGAAACCTAACAATTAGCTATCATTTTTCCGCTCATATATTTTTTTTCCGTATATATCTTTTGTATGTACGAATATGTGAGTGAAGAAAGGAAAGATGCAATTACAAAAAAAACTTTCCACAATAACAGGAATATGCACTTGAGAACTTTTTAGGTAACAAATATCAGATCTTCTAATTTATCCGTTTATTTATCCTTTACTGTGTTTTACCGTTATGTAGATTAATAACATTTTGCACGTTATGATAAAGTGTGCTTGGAAACTGTTACTGTAACACATTTCATTTAGTGTGAATTTGGTTTCCACAAAAAAAAAAAAATAATAAAATAAAATGAAAAAAAAAAAATAGAATAAAATAAAAATCTTTCCTTCTATTTACATTTTCTTTGTTCAATGGGGAGTTTTCAGAACTATTGGTTGTCACCAGGTGGCAGCACAGACACAAACTCTTCTCTTACATACAAGCAATATCAGATATACCTACAGTGTTATTCTATTTATATGAAGATGCAATAGGCTTATATAATATATTTTTCTATGTAATCCCTTCTAAGTAGTAATACAAGTAAAATGAAACTCTTTTCATGAACAAATGTATATAATTTGTTTTTTTTAGTGAATCGGCATTTACATTTATTTGGTCATCTTAAGATTTCCAAATGAATACACTCTTGATTGGAAACGTCTTAATCTAGACGACAGTAAACATAAAGGCAACATGTCTGTGACAGTCAAAAGTCCAAATTACATAGATCTCCTTCCTAGTTTATGGAAACGGCAATTTTAATAAAAAAATTGGCAACTCGAGTGTCCTGGCGATAGTAATGCTGTATCTCTAACCAAAACAAACACCTGACTCGGCCGCGCTGGTTGAACTTAAGAAACACGTTGTCGGACATGAAGTTGAATGTTGCTGCGGTGCCCATCTCCACTACGCCCTAAGCAATGGATTACGGCAGCTGGACACTACAGCAGCAGCAGGATCGCCTGAGAGATGTTTGTTTTGGTTCTCGATTACTTTGCCTTGTCGCTCGCTTCGTGAGAGGGATGCTAAAATACCCAGAAAAAAAAAAAAAAAAAACTAGAGCCATATATCACGATGTTACTGAGTAGGTTGTGTCATACTATATAGTACAGTGTGATTTTTTATTTTTTTTCATTGTCCAAATCAATAGTTTTTATACTTGTAATATGTTCTATTCAGAAAATGCTAGTATTTTACTCGATAATCACACACACACAAAAAATGATTTGACCACATTCTCTCAATATTATCCATACCGGATATTGAAAAGTCGATACGTCATTTCAATAGTATCATGATGATCAATGTTCTATGCATCTTTACGCACCTGGGATTTACTACAACAATATTCTAGCTCTCTTTCCTACAGTTAGATGAGCAGCAACGACATCTAGCGATTTAGTTCCGATAACTCCCCATTGGTATTGATATTATTTTTGACTCTGATTTCCCGGGAAGCGTTACCACCTTGATATTTGTGACCTAACCTAAGGTAACTTTTTAGCGTCATAACCTTTGTTGCAGCTTTATTCAAGTAAAATCAAAGAGAGGAAAGCTTGTACTGTTCTGTGAAGTGTTGTTATTTGTCTGTGTGTGTGTTGATTGTCACCTTGAAAAGTCAAGGTGACGTGGGCCTTGATGACTAGAGCCGGCCCACACTATTTGTCTCCCTTTTTTTAGAGGCTCGTCGTTGTAGATTTCTGAAAATATTAGTTTCATCACTTTTTTTATTTTCCTTGTCATCGAATGAAAGAAAATTTATGATTTTCTTCATCATTTAGTAACGTATTGAATATCTTTGGAGGGATTATTCCCCTAGCAGAGCGAGATGGTTCTATTTTTGTTACCGCACCGCACACTATTTTTGTACACCCCACCGCTCCCGCCTGGCCCTGGAGGGTACAACGATGATTTGGCCAGGAGCACCTTTTGGTGTCCATCGCATATAAAAGTTTCGATTTAAGTTTCGGAAACACTTCTTGGTTGTTAACTTTTGAAGGCGTATCTTTCTTATTTTATGTAATTTCTTCGTCAGACTCACCTTTTTTGCTGCATTTTGCATATTTCGATTTATCGACATGTGGGCGAAGGTTTCTGCCTCGCAACTCTTGCAACTATCGCCTCATCACTACAGATCGAGCTGGAGGGCGCAAAATGCACGAATTATTTGCCATAACTCACTTCATATACGGGATAGCCAGTCTTGGTTGACACCATCAGACTCAGACACTTTTTTTTTTTCTTTTTGTCTTGAGGGTTTAACACAGTCCTCTGATTTTGTGTTTGTCTTGTCGGATGCAGCAGCGGCGGGATCTTTTTCCTTCCTCGCGGCCAGACGACGAGGACTGGCTTTTTGCTGCTCCTCCTGACACACTCACAATTTACCGGTGAGTGACGGGGACGGAGCTGTTTTTGTAGCGCAGTGTACGTCCTTCCATTTTTAGGTTTACATTTAAGTGACGCCTGTCATGCTTGCCTATGTTATTCCATGTGCATGTAAGGTAAGGCTGCTTGACAAAGTGTCTGACTCACTGCAGACACTTGCTTTATGCTGTACTGTAATAAACAAGTAATTTCTCAATGTAAAGGAAACAGTGAGTCGCAAAAGTGCCTCTCAATACGATGTGGTAATAAAAAGTAGAATATGAAATAAATAGATAATAAATAAGTGAATAAATGAATAAATAAATAAATGGATGAATTAATGCATACCCTAGAGAACATTTCATACCTACTGAGCTTACCATAGCAAATACACTGATATGCTACAAAAAATGCACACAAGTATATGAAGATGGAAAAAAATGGGGGAAGTCTGTCTTGTGTTGTTATTTCTATGGTTACTGCTCTTCTGAATTTGCCATCAGCATGCGTCTCTCCTTCCCCACGCTGACGCTACACAAGACTTTCACCTTTATTCCGTTCCCTTTCAGTAGTCCAGGAGTTAAGCAATATCTTCATTCTTTCATCCCCTTCATTGGTAAACTCTGGAATTCTCTGCCTGTTTCTGTTTTTTCCCCTTCCTGTGACTAGTTGTTTTAAGAGTACTGAGGCACTTCCAGAAACATATTTAGATTTTTTATTGTTGACTTTTTTTTTTGTCTATATGTATGGAAGCGGCAACTGAAAAGATATTTTTTTGTTCCTCTGTTAGCCATTCACCAAGAAGATATGAGAGTGTGAGTATAAATAGTGGCTATATGCAAATGTTAGAATACCATTTTATACTGACTCTAAATTAAACATGTGTTGCATTGTTTACTCCAGTGTTTCAAGTTGAGCCGTCTAGTATCTTTTGCATCTAATTGATTTTTGTGTTCGGCTATTTGAATTTTTATTTCCAAATGAAGTTCCATGTTTTTAAGAAGCATAAAGGGTTGGAGGAAAAAAAAGCTTTCCTGAGTTGTAATAGGTGAATGTTAATAACAGTAGTAGTAGTAGTAGTAGTAGTAGTAGTAAAGAGCAGGATTATCAGCTGCAGTGACACCAATTCAGTTTTCCTATTATTTATATTTTCTTACTATTATTCCACACCTTGTCAATCCACGCAAGGAAAAAAAAAAGAAAAAAAAAGAAAACATATTAAAAAAGTGAGAGGCAAGACCAGCAAGTGAAACACGCCCTGCCTTCTCCATAGACTTCACGTGTTTACTGCCGCGCTTCCTGCCTCATAATTATAGTCTTACGCTGGAGGCGCTTAATGTGGTGCATTTGTATGAAAGAATTTACATTTACTTTTTGCCATGAATATTTCTCTCTCTCTCTCTCTCTCTCTCTCTCTCTCTCTCTCTCTCTCTCTCTCTCTCTCTCTCTCTCTCTCTCTCTCTCTCTCTCTCTCTCTCTCTCTCTCTCTCTCTCTCTCTCTCCAGAGGAATACAAAGGAATGCAACGGAATTCCAAACCTTGAGGTATTGACGAGGCTGTTTGGATAATTATTCTACATTAACTATTATTGGGAGATACAGGATAGTACAGAAGGTTCCTTCCCACCAATCCCTCCAGCAGAAGCTGACAAGATACAGGAATTAATACCACGTGGTATAGAAAAAACCACATAGAACTTGAGAGAATAGTGAGGGAAAGAGTTGTGGTCTGTCTACTTTTGTTTGTGAGGGAGAGTGTAAATGCATGATAGTTGTGTGATGTGGTGTGTGCGTAGCGCAGGTGAAGGCACAGTTTGGTTGTTGAGGGGTGGTGCAGCATCCTTGCGTTGCGCTTTCCAGGGAGGCGGCAGTCAATCAGGCCACAGCTTCGGTCACTGGGTCTGTGTACCTTCCCTTTAGAGGCTGCATACACAGGTTATCCCCTGCAACTTTGACCTCTAGTACTTAAAATCACAAAGTTGATCAATAACAGGAGAATGCGGACGAAGAAAATGAGGATTACATGTGATTACAATGGATAACCAAAATAGAAACACTTCCACAGGTCTTTACATATCGCTTTGGAATTAATTTAGATTAACTACCATTTAGTAATGTAAGCTAGATCAGTGTATGACTTCTGCCAAACTGACACGCCCTTGTGCTTGTGCTGGCGTGGGAAAACCATCGTGCAGTGTGGGAAAAACTGACTGCATTTTGATTGGAAAGAATGAAGTGAGATTTTATCATTATTCCTATGCAAAAAAAAAAAAAAAAAGAGGAGGAGGAGGAAGAGGAGGAGGAGGTGGTGGTTGTGGTGGTGGTGGTGGTGGTGGTGGTGGACGTGGTGGTGGTGGTGTTGGTGGTAGAGTTCATAATTTTTCTGTTCCTCCTCCTTAGGGTGAATTGTAGATTTTTTTCACTCTTCTCAAAATTGCACAAGTTTTTCTTTCTTATTGCACAAAATAAAATAAAAAATCAATATTTCCGAAAAGACGGTATTCAAATTTAAGAGAAAGAAAGCTTTTTCACTTGTCTTATTCATTGTGACGTAACATTCTGAGGTAATTTGTGCGCCCACAGGCAGAGACAAAAGGGTGTTTGAAGTGGACGCTTTTGCTAATGCCGTTATTACTCTCTAGTGCAGTGGTTTTCATCTCTTTTCAGGCCACGGGCCACTAACAAAAACAAAAAGAAAATGTGGACCCTTTCAATTTTGTTTTAATACAACTAATCAACACTGCAGTTCGGTGGCCAGTGGCCACAGGCACGGTGGTCCACAGCACTTGACGACTCGTGTAGCCGCGTGGAAGCTGACAGAAATGAACAGGATGGCTCGTCACCTTGACGCGTATAGTACAAGTATGTTCTCAGGCCCTAGTCCCGGATGGCGGCGTGAATCTTGAACATTCGTTGTAGATTAAACTTAGAAGTGACTCGAAGTATTAGCTAACAGCTACAACTTAGACTGTCAATGGTTCTCTTAAATAGAAATGTAATAATAGTAGTTATATATTTTGATCAAATTGTTCATACTGAATTTTCCATTTAATTTTTATCAGCAAATACAGTAGGCATCCTGTGGACCACCCTAAAGAGTCACTGTGGACCACCAGTTGAGAACCATTTCTCCAGTGTGATTGTTTCATGTGGAAGGGTCAAATAATTTAAAAGGACTCTTGAGGACTCTTCGGGACTGAATGTAATGCAGGTCTTGCGAGTGATGCTCGTCAGAGAGAAGCATGTGTTCTTTAAAATTTCAGTACTTTTTTTTTTTTTCTGTGCGTTGAGTTAGGTATTCATTTACTTTTATGATCAAGTGTCATCTGACTACCACTTAATGCTTCCTTGAACTGCCTTACTACGGTTCTTTTCATGGATAAAAATTCCAAATAACGTGTTACATTTCATTGGTGGCATGATTTCCCTTTAAAATGAATGCAAAGCAATCAATGTGGCACGTTCCATATCCATTATTGTGTCACTTTATTATGCATACAAACACTCCTATTAACGTATCACATCCCGCCCCTGGTGTGATTCCCCTCACCATGAATACAAAGCAATCCAAACGCTACAGTTCAGCCCTGCTCATGAAACACACGCTCTGATACAACTAGGCTTTTCACTTACTTTCAGCCCTTGTTTTCTCTTTAATAGTGCGAGAGTTGACTGGCCTCTTCACTCTTTGATCCCTTTCACAGTTAAACTCCGTAATTCACCCTGATTTTTATCTAACTTCCCAAACTTGTTATGACTTGAACTGATCATATATGTTTACTCACCTCCGTATGACTTGAGTTGCTATAAGAGACGAGTATCAAGACACCTTCCTAACTAAATGAACCAACCTGATTTAACTCTCTTTTCCATCCACTCTTTACCATGCGGAAATTAAGTGGTATTGTAAACTGTAACCAAATTGTTACCCTTATGATCTATTCTAGACTCTAATAAGTGATCTGGAGACTATGATAATAACACGCTCCCTCCACTGCACACCAGCTGTCCGTAATGTATCATGTCCAGTGGCTGTTAATATAAACTGACGCTCTATTAACCTGTCATCACTAATCAGTAATCATTCACGCACAAGCTCATCCTCGTCACCACAATATCACCGTCACCGTCACCATCACCACAGCTTACACAACACTCCACCATGATTCTGTCCCATACGTCACCCCCGCCACAAATAATTATTTCTAATTAATCTTCCCTCCGTCACCACCACCACCACCACCACCACCACCACACCTCACTCTCAACTTCTCCCATTTTCACGAGCTCCTTTCTTCTCTTCCCTCGCTCCACCATCCTACATCCTCTCTCCCTTACGTTCCATCCTTCCTTTTGCCGATATAATGCTTGCAACAGACGCCCCTCCTCTTCCTTCCCCTCCTCCTCCCGTCCCGTAGTATTAGCAGGGCCTGGTCTCCCCTCATAAGCAGGGAGCTGTGGGAGGAACTGGAGGGATGCTTAGTGGAACATGTCGAAATAGCGTTGCCTAGCCGCCGCCGAGTATAGGAGTGTATTGAGGGTGCATTATCTCGGTACAGTGGCGGTGAACGGGGAGATGGATCGGTGAGTATGTTCAGGCGCAGATAGAGAAATGTGTTGTTGGTCTGACGAATTGATTAATGAATAGGTATCTGGTTGAACAGGTAGAGTTATAGATAGATGGCTGGATGGGTAAATGGTTAAATAGATCGACTGGCTGATAAATAGATATATAGATGGACAGATGGATGGATAGATAGATTGATAGATAAATGAATAAATGAATAAGTATTTAATTAGATATAAAAATAAATAGATGGGTAGATAAACAGTTTAGTAAGTAGAAAATAGATTAGGTAAATAGACAGACAGACAGAGAGACAGACAGATAGACAGACAGACATACTGAATTAACGTGTCGTGTTCTGAGATATTGCAAGGAATTGGTTTATAAATTGTACTGTAAAACTCACAAACATTTTCATATTTTAATTAATAACTACTAATTATTTACATTTCTTAAAATTCAAAATTTCTCACTCACATTCATCTTTAAATCATTGAAAGTTATTATATGTTACCTTATATCTCTTCAACATATTCACTGATCAACGCAATCATCGTGCAAAACACAGACAATATCACATGCACAAACACAACAAATATTCAGTCGGCGCCATTAATGTTCAGTGAGAAAAACACACATGATATCAGCAACACATCAATCACTATAAACATTCCATTTCTTCTTTCTTCTGACTTATTTTATCTTCACTTCTTTCTTTTTCCTTATTTTGTTTTCTTTCGTCTTTTCTTCGTTTTTTTTTTTTTTTTGACAGTGCAATATATATTGTGGTATGGGGGTCACCACAAACGATAATTCTTCAAATTAGATTGATGTAAGTAGTGGCGTTCCTCAGTGTTCAATCTTAGGACCGATCCTTTTCATAATATATATCAATGACATAGACGAAGGAATCAGAAGTAAACTGTCAAAATTCACAGATACTGAAATTGCTAACAAGACTGACACCAAACCAACGTCAAATTTTGCAAAATGATGTATACACTCTCATTGAATGGTGTGAAACGTGGCTTATAACTTTGATTTTGATAAATGCCACGTATTGAATATAGGAAATAGCAATCTGCTGGAAAATTATAAAAAGTAATCCCCCATCAATAGTTTGGATCCTGAGAAAGATCTGGGAGTTTTAGTGACAGCAGATCTTAAACCAAGCAAACACTGCACCGAAGTCATTAAAATTGCCTATAAATTAATAGTTTTCATTAAGAAGATCTTTCACCTTCAAATCTGAAAAAAAAAAAAATTGGCCTTGTACAACTCACTTGTACCTCCTCATCTTGAATATAATGTACAGTTTTTGTCATCCTACTACAGAAGGAATATTGAGAAATTAGAAAAAAAGACAATACGAAGTAGAGTAACGAAAATTACTTGAAAGCTTCGCAATTAACCCTACAAGGAACGTCTAAAAGAACGAGATCTATTCTCCCTATCCAAACGCAGGCTAAGAGGGGATCTGATATTGCTTTACTAAACTTTTAAGGGTTTCACAAATATGAGACCCGAATTCTTCCTAAGACTCAACATGTCTAATATTACAAGAAACAATAGCAAATAATAGGTAAGCGATTTCAAACAAATGAAGCCAAACATTTTACTTCAATCGTGTCATAAATATGTGGAATTGTGTTCCATCAAGCGTCGTTAACTCAGGTACTGTACACTCATTGAAAACCTGTCTTGACAAGTATGTAGACACTAATTCCCGGTTGTCATTGTTCATGTCTGAATAACGAACACGTTCACTCCGTACTGTCCGTGCTGGCATGTAGATTGTATGTGGTAGAAGTAGTCCTCCTCTCTTTCTTAGTTTCCTCTCACATTCCATGTTGTTTTTTATTTCTATACAACATGGTACCATTTCCTTTCTCAGGTGAGCCTTGCCTGGAGGGATAGGGAGTGGGGGATGGAAGGACCCTTCTTCTGTGCTATCCTTTGCCTACCACTAATAGAGTAGAATACCCAAACACCACCTAAACAGTCACCCAAACAGACTTGTAAGAACCTCTTGGTCTGTTGCTGTTTGGACTTTTTTTTTTCCTGCAAAACAAATAGATTCTGTACATAAGTAAGAGAGAAAAAAAAAAAACAGTAGAAAATATAGATGTAAATGCCAATGACACCGTGCATTGCATAAAAAAATAAAGAAAAAAACAAGGTCTCCATCGTTACAAATACTGAACTATCAAAACTTACAACTTACAAGATACGACACGGAAATAAAAGGACACAAACCCGCTACACTACAATGATGGTGCTGGTGACGATGATGACGGTAATGATAATAATTATAATGGTAATAATAATAGTAATAATGATTATAATATATAATAATATATAATAATAATAATAATAATAATCATAATAATAATAATAATAATAATAATAATAATAATAATAATAATAATAACAACAACAACAACAACAGTACCACTTCACTACGTATCGTCTCACGCGGGGAGCAGGGGTGGGAGGGGCACAGGTCTTTCTTCTTTTTCATGCAGTATTCTTTTTTTTATACCTATGAAGCATAAACACACTTGCAGCCTCCGCTGGTCCCCCTACCCTCTCTCCCTTAATCCCTCCCGACGCCGCCCTTCCTCCCAGTCGGAAGCTTTCATCCTGCTGATAGGTAGTAAAGCCTGTGTGAAGAAGTGAGTGCTTCACCAGCTTTTTCAATGACATAATTTGATTGATGTCTATGTTGAGAGTGGACGTGAATTACGAATAAAGCAATCCGTGGTTCTCTGGGCTGAGTCATTCTCGTGCTGCAGGATGGACAGGTGTAATGTTGTGTTGTTGTTATTGTTGTTGGTGATGGTGGTGGTGGTGCAGCACAGGGGAGGGTTCCAGGAGGCGACTCCAGACACAAGGAATGCCCGCCTCTGTAAAGTTCTCTGATCTCACCTACTGCTATTTGCACTCCACGACATACTCCCACAAGTCAACAATTATCTAATTATCACTGTGGGCATGAACGCTCACTTTAGAATCAGCAGCAGTTTTTCTTATTGAACTTTTGGTGCTGCATGAACACTGGAGGGGAAATCATGTGTTCAAATATATCTTGTTTACCGTTGGGGTTTCATGGCGTAGTGACAGTCTTGGGAACCCAGTGTGTGTGGGATGCCAGCGGTCATATCCCATAGAAAATGAAATAAATAAATAACGTAATGAAATTAATTCACATCATAATTCTTTAATACATACTGGCGTGAACATTAGATGGGGAAATAGACCAACTTTACAAAAAAGATGGGGAAGATGGGGAAATAGACCAACTTTAAAAAAAAGAAAAAGGGCCCTCGTGGCCCAGTGGGTAGAGTGATGCACTTGGAGTTTGGCGTGAGGGAAGTGAGGGGCGCGTAGGTTCGAACCCCCCTCTCGGAACTCACAAAAACCTTCAAAGAGCATCCCTCCATCACCATGTGTGCCTCAAACACACAGGTACGGTGATGGAGCTGCCCACGGGGAGGAGGGGAGGTGAGTGCGCAGCACCTCCCTACCCCTCCCCAGGGGAGGAAGGCACCGCCTTACCGCCCCCGGGAGAGCAAGGGAGGTGAGTGCACAGCGCTTCCCTTCTCTCCCCTACCTAACCCTGGCAAGTCTACGGACTACCAGGCAAAAAATAATAAAAAAAAAAAAAACATAAAATAAAAAAAAACAAAAAAAAAATAAAAATAAAGGTAAGTGCATAGCACTTCCCTTCTCTCCACCTAACAGGAAAAAATAAATAAAAAAAAACATAAAGGTGAGTGCATAGCACTTCCCTTCTCTCCCAACCTACCAGGCAAAAGATAGAAAAAAAAAATAATAATAATAAAAATTAAGGTGAGTTCATAGCAGTTCCCTTCTCTCCCAACCTTCCACGCAAAAAAAAAATTAGATAAATTAATAAATAAATGAAATAAAATAAAAGAAAATAAATAAATAAAGCAAATAAGTAAATAAATGAATAAAATAAAAATAAAAACCACCCTACCACCTCGGACCTCGGGAGAGCAAGAGAGGTGAGTGCACAGCACTTCCCTTCTCTCCCCAAGTCTACGGACTACCACACCAAAAAGATTAAAATATATATAGGTATAAAGAAAAAAAAAATAAAATAGAAAATAAAATAAAATAAATAAATTAAATTAAATTAACAAAAAATAAATAAAGTAAAAACCAAAAAACTCCTACTCCCCCCGTCAATAAAAGTGACTGAGTCTGGCAATCAACAATAAATAATAAAAATAAATCAATACCAACCTGACTGATCCTGACAACTCCAAAGACCACCACCCCACCTGTGAAGCACGGGAGGTGAGTGTGCAGCACCTCCCTACCCTTCCCAGTCTCCCAGTTTGACTTTGACCAACAATCTGACTCATTCTAGCAACTCCAACTGTACAGACCACCACCAGTACTCCAGTACTCCCCACCCTGGCAACTGATCCTGGCAAGGTGAGTGCGTAGCACTTCCCGTGACTCATCCTGGCAACTCTAAAGACCCACCATACTGACTGACCCTGGGAAGCACGGGAGGTGAGTGTGCAGCACCTCCCTACCCTTCCCAGTCTCCCATCAATCTGACTCATCCTACCAACTCCAAAGAGCAACTCCAACTGTACAGACCACCACCACCACCACCCCTCTGATCTTGGCAAGGTGAGTGCGTAGCACTTCCCTTGTCTGACCCTGACTGACTGACCCTGGCAGCTCAAAAAAACAAACAACCTGCCTGATTTACAGATATGTAATCACCAAACTGACTGGCCCTGGGGAGCATGTGAGGTGAGTGTGCAGCACCTCCCTACACTTCCCAGTCTCCCAGTTTGACCTTACTCATCCTGGCAACTTCTAAGAGCAACTCTCTGACACTGTGACTCTGATCCCTACATCCCTACATCTTACCCTGTCCAGGGTAGGTGAGTGCGTAGCACTTCCCTACCACCAGCCTGACTGACCCTGGCAACTCTAAAAACAGCCATCCTGACTGACTTACAAATCTTACTCTAATCTGGCAACAGACCACCAAATTGACTGACCGTGGGGAGCATGGGAGGTGAGTGTGCAGCACCTCCCTACCCTTCCCAGTCTCCCAGTTTGACTTCCACCACCAATGTGACTCATCCTACCAGCTCCAAATCTACCACCACCACCACCCCTCTGATCTTGGCAAGGTGAGTGCGTAGCACTTCCCTGGGCTTGACTGACTGACCCTGGCAACTCCAAAAATAACCAACCTGACAGATGTTACAAATGTAACCTGGGGAGCATGTGTGCAGCACCTCCCTACCATTCCCAGTCTTCCACCAACTTGACTTGAATTATGACTGGGGAGCAGGGGAGGTGAGTGTGCAGCACCTCCCTACCCTTCCCAGTCTTCCACCAACCTGACTTGAATTATGACTGGGGAGCAGGGGAGGTGAGTGTGCAGCACCTCCTACTTTCTCCACTCTGTCTACCCTACCACCTACCAACTCAGACCATCAAACTGACTGTCTTAGAACAAGAAGAGGAAGCAACGCCATCAGAGGAAGAAGAAGCAGCAGCAGCAGCAGCAGCAGCAGCAGCAGCATTACCGCCATCAGAGGAAGAAATCAAGAAAAAGAAGCACAGAAAAAGAACTACCACCACTGCTCTCAGAGGAAGAAGCAGCAGCGTCACCGCCATCAGAGGAAGAAATATATATATGTAAACTACGACTGGTCAAATCTCCGTTGGCGCCAGGCAAAGTTCGACCTGTGATAGGCTGTGTTTAGAGAGAGAGAGAGAAAAAAAAGAATTCCTTGAAAGGAAACTACGCTAACTCAGGGGAGTCAGTTAGGGGACTGACTGTGAAAGTGCCAGGCAAAGCTGCTGCTTCAGACATCCACACTTCAACTTCAACAATGCATGCGAGAATGTTGCTGTATTATTCCTCCTATTCCTTCTTCTTTTTCTTCTCCTGCAGAAGACTGTCTTATTACTACGTAATTTTTTTTCTCATAATTTATTGAATGTTATTCTATTTATTTCTTTTTTTCAGTATTTCCACCTTTTCTAAATCCATCCATCCTTTAAATTAAATAAATTTAATAAATTTTTGTCCACTTGAGCCTTGGACAACTGATTACAAAAGAATTACATGAATATTTGACTTTTTTTCTTTGGTCTTAAAACGCCACATCTCAAACACATGAGGCGCGGGTTGCGTTTGAGTGTACTGTAATATACCAATATAATACATGAATTT
>NW_026973749.1:307500-352500 GCF_035594125.1 Scylla paramamosain
TAACGAAACGATTTACTCGTAAGAGGCTTTGCTTGGGATGAGAGGAGGTTAGGGAGTCCTGTTCTGGAGTGAAGCCGTAAACACTGGTGATGTAGAACTGAAATAAGAATTTGTCTCATCGTTGTCTCGTCAACAGCATTCAGTAATGTTCCTTTATAAACTTAATGAAATCCCACTCTTGTTTTAATACTAAGTAGGATAAACAGAAGCATAAAGTAGAACCTGCATCTAAATATTTCAAATAAAAGTGTAGTCTCATACATATTAGTCTAAGTGGACCCAAGTTGAAAGTAACTGATCTGTATGACTGTATAAAGAACTTTTCAGCCAATGAATGTACAGTATCTCCGAAAACTATCTTTAAAGTGTGGCGCGAACTGTGGCATAATGAACAATACAAAACCCGCTGCCTGATCACGTTTTGTGTCGGTAAGGTTGGTATGCATGGCTTGACGTGATGCTAAGATACCTCTATTTGTTAGGTCATATGTAATATATGGAAACTATCCTTAGTGTGCAGGGCTACTCATTGTCACTGGCGTTATCACCAAACGTGTCAAATAACATGGTTCATTGTGCCAGAATGTAGACGTCTTATTTTTATAGATAATTTGGTAGGTACTCTACAATATCTACTTGGAGAGAGAAAGGGACAGATACTGTCAAAACATCCATCCCACCACACTCTCAGCTCCTGTTAATGCTTTGCCACCTTGAGCAGCAGCCACGCAGATTTACAGATTGCTGGAAAAAAAAAAAAAAACATAGAAATAAAATAGGTATTTGTGGTAGATGTACCTTTGTTATTCCTTCTTTAGTGCAGAGGTCGCGTGTAGTGACTGTAGTCTCCTGAGTGCCCTAAAGAAGATCCTAGCTATAAATAATTTGGTAAAGCTGACGGAAACAGTCAAGCAGCTTTTGGATAGCAGCAGATAGCAGCTTGGATACTGTGTGTGTTTGTGTGTGTGTGTGTATTTGTCTGTCGGTCAGTCATTGCACGTGCTGATGGCACATTCATTAACAACCAAAGTCTCATTGTCATTAAATATTATTGCAGGGAAGCAGAGCAACATAAAAGCGCTCCCACTGTCTGATGAGGCCGAGTCTTACGACCACAGAATACTTCGAACCTGCTATTCTGTATATTGATAGTTCTGAAGAGAGAGAGAGAGAGAGAGAGAGAGAGAGAGAGAGAGAGAGAGAGAGAGAGAGAGAGAGAGAGAGAGAGAGAGAGAGAGAGAGAGAGAGAGACGAAGCTGATATGATAGATCAATTAATATGATTATGAGCATCGGATTCCATGAAGGACGACTAGAGGGCCGGGAGAGGGTAAGGTACTCAATCAAGCCCTTATGTAGGGGAAGTACTGGAGGCTTGGTATAAACTCTATGAAACCAGATGTACTGGAGTTTTCATTACAACTGTTTGATTATTATTATTATTATTATTATTATTATTATTATTATTATTATTATTATCATTATTATTATTATTATTATTATTATTATTATTATTATTATTATCATTATTGTTATTATTATTATTATTATTATTATTATTATTACTATTATTATTATATCAGGTTTCATTACAAACCTTAACAGTCAAGGCATTTAATAGTCATTCCTATGCAGAGATAAATGATGAGAGAGAGAGAGAGAGAGAGAGAGAGAGAGAGAGAGAGAGAGAGAGAGAGAGAGAGAGAGAGAGAGAGAGAGAGAGAGAGAGATTCAGATTTCAGATTCAGATTCTTTATTATTCCATGAGACATGGTTATTCTTACAGATTGGTTAACATAGGTAGTCATGTTTAATATATAATAGCAAATAAAATACACACACACACACACACACACACACACACACACACACACACACACACACACACACACACACACACACACACACACACACACACACACAATAAAAAGTAGATTGACTCAAAATTTCTTTGCTACTCTGTATTAAACATTTAGTAAACGTCATTTAAAATAATTGTGCTATGATAACATTGACTAATAATTATTTAAAAGAATTTTGCTAAGTCTAGACTTAAAAGCATAAAGGCTTTCAGAATTGATCACATTGGTGGGCAGTGTATTCCATAACTTTGGTCCAAGTATCGTAATGGCTCTGGCACCAGAGTCTGTTCTAGCTCTACCCACATAAAGGTTATTGAGCTGTCTTGTGTTGCTTGTGGTGTGTTCTCTAACTGTGGGAAATTTGAGGTACCAGTCTGGATAACAGTTATTGACAGCCTTATAAACAGTTGTACATTTATCAAAGGTGTGCATCTCTTTGATTTTCAACCACTTTAACTCTTTTATGAAGGGGGTTACATGATCATACTTTCTGGTACACCCAACAGCTACTTTAGCTGCAAAATTTTGCAATTTCTGGACATTGTGCAGCAAAGTTTCATTAGTTGTACCCCATATTACAATACAGTAATTTATTAAACTGAGAACTAGTGACTGTACTACAAGTATTCTTGTTGATTTATCAAAGTTCTGGCTTATTCTATTAATGAACATTAATGCACCCATGACTTTCTTTGTTAATTCACCAATATGTACATCAAAAAGCATGTATTTATCAATGAAAACACCAAGATTTTTAACATGAGAGCTTGGGTAAATGAAGTCTCCATCACAGTCTATTATGGTGTTCGGAGGAATCTGTGATAAAAGTTGTCTGTTACCAATGAAGATACATTGTGTTTTCTTTGAATTTAACATCAGCCCGTTTCTAAGAAAATACTGTTTTACATTCCGCAGAGTTTCTTCCGTTCTAGAGATGAGAGCTACAAGGTTATTTGGAGTGTCGGCGTGGAGAAACTGAGTATCATCAGCATACTGTGTTAGACAACATTCGTTGATACTCTCATTAAGGTCATTTACATAAATCGAAAATAAAACGGGTCCGAGAATTGAACCTTGTGGGACTCCATAAGCTACGTTAAGTTTATTAGATACTGTGCTATTGAGACGGACAGACTGAGCTCTGTTTTCAATGTAACTTTTAAACCAGAAGATGTCCATTTTTATTGCAGAACATTTTTTTAAAAGGATCTCATGACTGACATTGTCAAAAGCTTTAGAGAGGTCACACAAGGTTAACAATGTAATTTTCTTAGAGTCCATATTGCTATATATTTTGTTTGAGATAACAGTAAGTGCAGTCTCTGTTGACAGTTTTGGACGAAAGCCATGTTGGGTGTTAGACAATGATTGACTAAATTCCAAGAAATACATAAGTTGATTAGTGACAACTTTTTCTAATAGTTTTGATATGATAGGTAATAGAGAGATGGGTCGAAAATTATTTGGATCATTAACATCACCAGTTTTGAGGCTTGGTACAACTAGTGCGTGTTTCCAGGATGTAGGAAAGATGCCTGTTACAATTGAAGTATTGATGATACACGTCAAATAAAAAGCTATAACATAGAGTGCATCCTTAATAAATCTCATTGAAATGCCATCCGAACCTACAGAACTAGTTTCTTTTAGGTTTTTAATAGTGAGGATAACAGTTTCAACACTTACAGGATGAGGTCTAAAAAGATCATCGTCACCTAAAGCTACATTAAAATTATTTGCATCAGATATATTTCAGAGAGAGAGAGAGAGAGAGACGTACATAGAAAGTATATTTGCATAAAAAGTCGATAAGTGGCTTAAATATTCCGAGGGCTTGCTAGTCTCAAATGTGAGTAACAAATAAAAAGGCTCGTCAGCTTGGTGTTCATTAGCATGCCTTCTTCAGACGTGTGATTACTCATGTGCTCACACGACGGGAGATTGAATTACACATAGTAAATGCTTTTAATGGGGATATTTATTTATATATTTGTTTATTAGCTGGTCTTTAGATGAGAGAGAGAGAGAGAGAGAGAGAGAGAGAGAGAGAGAGAGAGAGAGAGAGAGAGATTAGTAATTGGTCAGGAGAATATCTGCAATTTTTTTCTTTTATAATGCAAAGCTTTTTAGAATATCAAAGCATTCATTAATTAACCTACACTCTTTTCAGTTACACTTTTTCATATAAATTGTTTTTGCTTTCAAGAGAGCAATGGTGATAGAATCTAAGCAGATGCTGTCATGTTTGTTGTTTTGCTGTTAAAGTTTTTTTCTATATATATGTATAGTGTTGAAGTAGCAAAGGCATCGTAGAAAACACTAACATCTTGAGATCCATCAATATGTTTTCAGGGAAAATATGAGAAAATTGTGTGAGTCTTGCCGTGGTAGGAAAGATGGCCTCCTGTGGGACCTTATCAAAAGAGTGTCTGGCATTGGTTTGGTAAGCAGTGGGACAAAAAAAAATTAGGATGCCTTTGGTAATGCATATATAGGAATGTTATTGCCAGCAAAACACTACCTTGGCTTTGCAGTGAAGCTTTTCTATTCAGATGACTGCAGGAACTGAAATATGTAGACACAACTATACTAGGCAGGTCCAGTGAAAGGTATCACACTAAATGTATTGCATCATCCAGACGAGTTAGCAGCACAAGCATGAAGTAGGGTGGATCTCACAGGTGTTCACTTTTGTTGAGATCCTTACCAAGAAGCAGTGACATCCAGAACCAACAGCAACTATGATATCTTTGTTGTCTCTGGAGCCCTTGTTATTGTTGTTGTTTTGTTGTTTAAGACATTATAGGTAACATGCTGTGTCCTCGCAGTAACCACACGAAAAGGCAGGTATCTAACTAGGAGTGGTCAGAGAGTGTTTGTTGTTGTTGTTATCAGAACCACAAACGGAGGAAGGCGGATGTGTTGTATTACTGAACAATAATAAAAATGAAGAATAGATGAGTCAGGCCACCTTGGCAGAGATACTCAAAAGGGACTTTCATGTTTTGTGCCGTGAATACTTTTTATGGCTAGACTGAAGTGGTACTTATTATTTTATAAGTGTATCCTTGCTGTTTTTTTTAAGGTTTGTACTGCTGAATGTTGGGAAGCTTTGCATTTATTATTTTTTGCTTCTTTTTATTTTGTTATTTAATCTTGTTATATATGTAATGGTGTTTGTTCGTTTTATTTTGTTGCAGCTGTTGTGCATATTTAACATTTTTAGCGTTTCAAGTGTGTTCTGTTTTCAGTGTTGTTTTTCATGTATCCATGTGTTCTTGCATGGAGGAATCTGACATGTTTTATTGATGACATTTCGTGTTTTTCTTCAGTATTTATTCTTTCCTTTTTTGTTCATGTGTATATTGTAACTCATGCAGTAAAGGATTTGTGGTGGTTCTGTTCATGTTGGTTCATTTTTAGCTCTTTTTAGAATAGTCAAGCTGCATCACTTTTTTATGTGGATGTTTTGATATTTTCAGGAAAGGATGGCAGGTGGTGCCGCGGTGAACACTCCCAACACATGCAGGAGGAAAGTGAGTACCTGCTTCATTACATCATGTGCACTCTGTTTTGGAACTCGCTGTTAAACTTTTTTTTTCCATGTCAAGTGAAACCTGTCACTGTTGCCAGCCTTTCTCCTGTCAGTTTCCTATGAATCTATGAAGGAAAGAAAAGATGTGCTTCCATGGTATCGTGTCAGTAGTATTATCCATTGAAGGATTAGTTTAAATATTTTTCCAAAGCGTTGTTTTGCCTCCCATTTTTGTGCCTTCCTAGGGTATATATATGAAAGAAGAAAGAATGTAAATTTAGTCTATAATGTTCATTGCAACATCTTACAGGAAAAAAAGTCTTTTGTGGATTAACCGAGAATCTTTTTCTAAACTATAATTTTTGTATTCCAGTCTTCATGTGCTTATTTTAGTTTATGCATAGAAAAAAAAGAAGGATACAAAATCATATATTTTCTATAATGGTGTCATCTCGTTGGTATAAATATTTACTTGGAGATTCAGTTGAAACCTAACAATTAGCTGTCAATTTTGCATTCTTTTTTTTTTCGTATATATATATATATATATATCTTTTTTATATACGAATATGTGAATGAAGAAAGGAAAAATGCAATTACAAAAAACTTTCCACAATAACAGGAATATTCACTTGAGTACTTTTTAGGTAAATATCAGATCTTCTAATTTATCTGTTTATTTATCTTTTACTGCATTTTACGGTTATGTAGATTAATAATATTTTGCATGTTATGATAAAGTGTCCTTGGAAACTATTACTGTAACAATCTATATTTAGTGTGAGTTTGATTTCCACATAAAAAAGGAAAAAAAATTTCCTTATCTGGAGAAAATATATTTACATTTTCTTTGTTCAATTGGTATTGATATTATTTTTAACTGATTTCCCAGGAAGCGTTACCACCATAATATTTGCGGCCTAACCTAAGGTAACTTTTTATCGTCATAACCTTTGTTGCAGCTTTATTAAGTAAAATCAGAGTTAAACTTGTATAGTTCTATGAAGTGTCCTTATTTGTCTCTGTGTATGTTGATTATCACCTTGAAAAGTCAAGGTGACGTGGGCCTTGATGACAAGAGCTGGCCCACACTATTTGTCTCCCTTTTTTTAGAGGCTCGTCATTGTAGATTTCTGAAAATATTAATTTCATCACGTTTTTTTTTTTTTTCTTGTCAGCGAATGAAAGAAAATTTATAGTTTTCTTTATCATTTAGTAAAGTATTAAATATCTTTTGAGGGATTATTCCCCTAGTAGAGTGAGGGGTTTATATTATTGTTACCACACATCTCTACACCTCACTGCCCCCGCCTGGCCCTGGAGGGCGCAACAATGATTTGGCCAGGACCACCTTTTGGTGTCCGCACATAAAAATTTTGATTTCAGTTTCAGAAACATTTTTTGGTTGGTAACTTTTGAAGGCGTATCTTATTTTATGTAATTTCTTCGTCAGACTCACCTTTGCTGTATTTTGCATATTTCAATTTATAGGCATGTGGGCGAAGATTTCTGTCTCGCAACTCTTGCAACTATCACCTCATCACTATAGATTGAGCTCTAGCGCGAAAGTGCGTGAATTATTTGCCATAACTCACTTCTTATATGGGATAGCTAGTCTTGGTTGGCACCATCAGACTCAGCAGTGACTGTAGAACAGAGATGTGTTGTAAAGAACTTGACAAAACAAAAAAGAAAATGATGAGTTGAACTGTGAAGATGTTAAAAAAAAAATGTTCATAACATGTTTTACTTATGCCTGCTATTTTCAAATGTTAATCATTGAATTGAATGCAGATAGCAAAACAGAGTCAATATGGGTAGATATTAAGGAATGATCACAGTCAGTAGTAATGGGAGTAGTGTACAAGCCACCGAACAGTACAAGAGAAATTAACACCTCACTGTGGCAGGAATTAAATAGAGCAGGAAGGTACAGTCAGGTATTTGTGGTAGGAGACTTTAATTTTAGGAATATCGACTGGAGCCTGATGGTGGATAACATGGAAGTAGAAGAATTTCTGAAGGTAATTCAGGAAAATTTTTTTAAATACAGTAAAATCCCTCTTATCCGGCATCAACAGGACCGCCGACATGCCGGATACTTGAATAGAAGTGAAATTATGTCCACAGTCACCACCCTACACTCACGCATCTTACCATAACAAAGATCAGCTGATCGCTGTGCCGCGCGTCGCCACCCGTACTGTCACCTCACACTCACCAACACACATTGTGATTGTAATTGTGACTCCTTCTGATCTTTTCAAGCTGAACCACTCGTATAACACTTTGTCCATCATTTCACCACGATGATACTGCAGTGTGTGACGATTTTCCGCTGCCTTTGGGGTGTCGGTAGCTTTCATGTAATCCCACAACTTTTTCGTTTGGGATTTAATGTCATAAATAGTTGATGAGCCCACACCATATTCCACCATTAGTTGCTGTCTGCTTTCATCTCTCTCTAATTGTTGACAAATGTCTACCTTCTGCTTAAGTGCAAGCACAACACGCTTCCTCTTTTCTAGAACTTTAGGCATAATGAAGGTGTCAGGCGATAAACAGTGCACACGCGGGACTGAGTCACTGAGTAAACAGTGCAGTGGGCCGCGGGTGGCGCGAAGCAGTGCGCTCTGGTGGCGAGGGGACAAAGTATGCCTTGCACGGGAATTTTAATCAATTTTATGAGTACACATTGATTTTTTATTGATTTTAAGGTTCGGGAAAAAATGTGCCGGATACTTGAAGCTGCCGGATGCTCGAATGCTGGATGAGAGGGATTTTAATGTAGGTAATCATAGAACCCACAAGGGAGAACAGTATTCTAGATATAATTCTTACTAACAGGGAGGAAGCAGTCATATAGGTAGAGGTTGGGGACAGCTAGGTGATAGTGACCATTGGGAAATTAGGTACAAATTAAAATGGAAGAAACTTTTAGAAGCAAAAATACTAGTAAAATACCTGACTTTAGGAGAGCAGATTTTGAGGAATTAAAAAAGGTACCTCCAAGGAGTTGACTGGCAACGGATGCAGGGTGAGGTCAGGTCAGGAACAGAGTTGAGAGAGATAAGGAAGGATGAGAGAGGTGAGGTGAGGTGTGAAGGTGAATGACAAGAGAAGGGAAGATTTGTCTGTAAGGGGTGGAGGAGAGAGAGATGGGGAGATAGGTATGAGTATGTTGGAGGGTCAAGTCATGCTGAAATGGGAGAGATGAGGTCGAGAAGAGTAGATGAAGAAGTGGAGAGGATGGAACTGGCCGAGATGGGGGATTAGGTGAAGTAAATGTAGATGAGTTGCATAAATATTTCGTAGATAAATTCCATACATGTCAGTTAGCAAACATCCCGTATAGAGCAATAAGATCACAGAAAAATAACCCTAAATGGATGACTGCTAGGTTAAAACATCATATAGGGCAGAAGAGAAGTATATATAAGAGATTAAGGGCAGGTGAAGATGTTTTAAGGTCATAATATAATGAATTAGTTGAAACAATCAGGAGGTCAACAAGGGTAATTATGAATTAAAGGTAGCCAGCCAGGCAAAGACGGACCCCATGGGATTTTATCAGGTATACAGGAAGAAATTAATAAGGATACTATAGGTCTATTAAAGGCAGCAGATGGGGAGCTGCTTAGTTCTGGGAGGAGTTTAGTAAAATTCTGAATGAGTATTTTTTAACTGTCTTCACCCAGGAAAACATGCAGGATATGCCAAATAGTGAACAGATGTTTAGAGCAGATGAGAATGAGAAGCTAGCAGATATTTCCATAACTAAGGAGATCATGGAACAGAAGATAGATAGGCTAAAAAAGTTCAAGGCACCAGGACCAGATGAAATATATCCCAGAGTACTTAAGAAATGCAAAGAGGTTATTAGTGAGCTGTTAGTCTCTCTCTTTAGGAAATCATTTGAGTCAGGTGAGGTACCAGTAATGTGGAGGCAGGCTAATGTAGTACCCTTCTTTAAGAAAAGAGATAAAACTTTAGCATCTAATTATAGACCTGTCAGCTTAACTCCAGTTGTGAGTAAAATATTGGAGTCAATAATAGCGAGGAACATTAGGGAGCATTTAGACAAACATAACTTGATAAATCAGTCACAGCATGAATTCACAAAGGAGAAGTCTTGCCTGATGAACTTGTTAAGTTTTTACAGTAAAGTGTACGAGGCAGTAGATAATGGTGATAGTTATGATATCTTATATCTGGACTTTAGTAAAGCTTCTGACAAGGTACCCCCATCAGAGGCTCCTGAGAAAGGTTAGGGCACACGGGATAGATGGGAAGGTGTTAGGATGTATAAGGTCATGGCTAAGCGACAGGTGACAAAGAGTTGTAATAAACGGCTCTAAATCTAGGTGGTGCCTTGTAATTAGTGGGGTGCCACAGGGATCAGTATTAGGGTCATTGTTGTTTTTAATATATATCAATGACTTGGATATTGGAATTAGTAGTGATGTTAGTAAATTTGCAGATGACACAAAGATAGATTAATTAGGTCAGAATCGGATGGCATCACCTTGCAGGCAGATTTAGAGAAGATGAATGAATGGACGGACAGATGGCAAATGCAGTTTAATATCAACAAATGCAAAGTACTTAGGGTAGGTAGAGGAAACCCACACAGTAGATACACAATGTTTTAAACAACGAAACTCTGGTAGGTACAGGGTACGAGAAAGATTTAGGAGTTATAGTTAGTTCTGAACTCTGTCTAGGAAAGCAATGCATAGAGGCCAGAAACGGCAAATAGTGTATTAGAATTCATTTTTAGGAGTGATAAAAGAAGATGGCCTGAAGTAATATTAAAGTTATATTTGGTGCTGGTCAGATCTCGTCAAGGCTACATTGTGCAGTTTTGGTCCCCACATTACAGGAAAGATATAGGTCTATTAGAATCAGTACAGAGGAGAATGACTTAAAGGATACAGGGGATGAGGAGCATTCCTTATGAGGCAAGATTAAAGCTGTTAAATTTGCATTCTTTAGAGAGATGTAGGCGAAGTGGGGACCTGATTGAAGTCTTTAAGTGGTATAAGGGTTATAACAAGGTGTATGTAAGCAAAATTCTTAGGATCAATAACCAGGATAGAACAAGTAATAACGGGTTCAAGCTTGAAAATTTTTCTAAAAAAGGTTCTCAAATAGAGTGGGAGATGAGTGGAATGGACTCAGTAATCTTGTTGTTTGTACTAAGACATTAGGGAGCTTTAAGAGAAGATTAGACAAGTTTATGAATGGGGATGATAGGTGGAAATAGATAGGTATATTTCATACAAGGACTGCCACGTGTAAGCCTGGCCACTTCATGTGGTGTTCCTTATTTCTTATGTTCTTATGTTCTTATGTACTGAAATATATTATTACTTTAAGTGAAAAAACTCTCGGGAATAGGATAGCTTGATCAGAATGCAGATAAAGCTCAACATATTGAAAACACAGAGTCATTTATAGCATTGTGTCACTCACTGCAACCTGCACAGCGGCTCGACACTATGCGTGGCACGTGCAGCCGGGCTTCGTTTGACAACGTCTGTGACGCATCCAAAAATTAGAACCAGCCGCTGGAGGAAGGTCTTTTAAGTTGTTAAGCAACTTAAAACACCTATTACCTAGTTATCTATTTTTTGTGAAGTCAAACTTCCTATTGTCATTTTTAAAAAAATCAAACTTTTGTCTCCAAATAATCTTGCGCATTTCATCGCATGCATTGTTATTATTTATTTATTTTCTTCTCATGCAAAACCTCACTTTGTATGATCTTTAAGTTCTCTTCACTATATTATCTTAGGTATATTATTCCATTCAAAAATTGCAATTGATGCATAATTTATATACTATACAAAAATATTAAATTAATAAATTATCAAAAATAAAAAACACAAACACTAATTTGATAATGTAATTACATATTCATATTTGCGTCCTCTTTTATAAATCATCCACAGTAATGTTTTTCTTGGTGCCTCATCCTCTCAGAATCCTCGCACTCACATCACACTCTCATCGTGCTTACCTCTCTGCATCTCAAACACATTCCTTGCAAGGTTAGCATTCCTGTGAAGGTTATGCATGTCCATGTACGCCTGTATGTACGTATCTGTGTATTGTTGCTGCTATTCATTGTCGTCTTGTTCTTGTTCTTCTCGACATTCTTCTTCTTTGTGTTGTTGTTCATGTTGCTAATTTGTTGTTGTTGCTCCTGCAGTTTTTTCTCTATGCTGGTGTAATCTGGTATGTTTTCTTTCTTTTATTTGATATTCATGAACAATATTTTGATTTCATTAGAAGTAAAAATGCAACTTTTTTTTTCATATCACAGTAATGCCTTATATTTTCTTTTGCTCTCTCTCTCTCTCTCTCTCTCTCTCTCTCTCTCTCTCTCTCTCTCTCTCTCTCTCTCTCTCTCTCTCTCTCTCTCTCTCTCTCTCTCTCTCTCTCTCTCTCTCTCTCTCTCTCTCTCTCTCTCTCTCTCTCTCTCTCTCTCTCTCTCTCTCTCTCTCTCTCTCTATATATATATATATATAGAGAGAGAGAGAGAGAGAGAGAGAGAGAGAGAGAGAGAGAGAGAGAGAGAGAGAGAGAGAGAGAGAGAGAGAGAGAGAGATGATGATCAAATAAAAGAAAGAAAACATACCAGATTACACCAGCGTAGAGAAAAAACTGCAGGAGCAACAACAACAAATTAGCAACATGAACAACAACACAAAGAAGAAAAATGAGGAGAAGAACAAGAATAAGAAGAATAAGAAGAGCAGCAACAGTAACTGCAATAACAACAACAATAGCATCATCAACAACAATAACAACAAAGGGAATAAATCTCTTTGTATCCAACAGGAGCAGAAAACATCATGGCTTTACCATCCAAGAGGTCTGGATGTCTCAAGTTACATAAATATTAATATAAAAGAAACATTTTTTTAGAGAAATAGTAAATATAAGCAATTATTCATACAATAAACACAAAAATGGAAATTAATGATTCAAAGTAAATATTATGAAGAGATTAGATAAAAATACAAACAGATGTAGGAGAGAAATTTTAACAACAAAAGCAAAAAATAAGCAATTCAGTTAAGCATAACAAAATAATCAAAGCGTCAGCAAATAAAGAGAGATGTAAATAATAAAGGGGAAATATAAGCATACATTATTATTACTATCATTTTTTTAGTTAACAGTTTTATACAGGAACATCATATCATTTGTGAGAGAGAGAGAGAGAGAGAGAGAGAGAGAGAGAGAGAGAGAGAGAGAGAGAGAGAGAGAGAGAGAGAGAGAGAGAGCATCACAGTGTTCATTCACCTTGCATATTAATGAAGAGCTCAAGGGCATGATGGTGGATTACAGGGAGAGAAGTGAGGGAGAACAAGGGTGAGAGGAGAGAGAGAAGAGGAGAGAGAGGGAGAGGCAGGCTGAGGACAGAGTGAATGCAGGGTGTGGAGAGATGGGGAAGAGTAAGTGAGAAATAAGGTGAGAGCAGCATATATGAGAGAGAGAGAGAGAGAGAGAGAGAGAGAGAGAGAGAGAGAGAGAGAGAGAGAGAGAGAGAGAGAGAGAGAGGCAGGGGGTGATGGTTACTATGAAGACAACAGAAAAAGAATGAATGAAAAAATAGAGTGAGGAAAGAGTGAGGGAAGGTGAGAGGAACATCAAGGTGTAGAGACAAAGGGTGAGGGAAGGCACGGGAGATCAGGAAGACTGATGCAAATGAAAAACAGGAAAGGAAAAGTAAAAAGAGGGAGGTAAGACTCTTGTTTAAGTCATGCTGATACAGTTTGGTCTGGCTGGACAAAGCCTGTGATAACTTGTACTGTACAGAAAATGAACGAGTCAGGCATGACTTTTCCTCCTTTATTTCAACCAGACGGCACCACTGCTATCACATCTATTTCTAAAGCTGAACTCTTCATCCAGACCTTTGCTAAAAACTCTACCTTGGACGATTCTGGACTTGTTCCTCGCTCTCCTCCACCCTCTGACTACTTCATTCTACCTGTTAAAATTCTTCACAATGATGTTTTCCATGCCCTCACTGGCCTAACCCTGGGAAGGCTTATGGACCTGATGGGGTCCCTCCTATTGTTCTCCAAAACTGTGCCTCTGTGCACAGTTTCACCTTACCTAGTCAAACTCTTTTAGCTCTGTCTGTCAACATCTACTTTTCCTTCTTGTTGGAAGTTCGCCTATATTCAGCCTGTTCTTAAATAGGGTGACTGTTCTAATCCCACAAACTACCGTCCTATTGCTTTAATTTCCTGCCTATCTAAGATTTTTTAATCTATCAACAGGAAGATTCTTAAACATCTATCACTTCACAACCTTCTTTCTGATCACCAGTATGGGTTCCGTCAAAGCCACTCTACTGGTGATCTTTTAGCTTTCCTTACTGAGTGGTGGTCATCCTCTGTTAGAGATTTTGGTAAAACTTTTGCTGTTGCCTCGGAGATATCAAAAGCTTTTGACAGAGTCTGGCACAAACCCTTGATTTCCAAACTACTGTCCTACAGCTTCTATCCTTCTCTCTGCAATTTAATATCAATAAATGCAAAGTACTTAGCGTAGGTAGAGGAAAGCCACACTGTAGGTACACATTAAACAACCAAACTCTGGTAGATACAGGGTACGAGAAAGATTTAGGAGTTATAGTTAGCTCTGAACTCCATCTAGGAAAACAATGCATAGAAACCAGAAACAGGCCAAATAGGGTACTAGGATTCATTTTTAGGAGTGTTAAAAGTAGAAGGCCAGAAGTAATATTAAAGTTATACTTGGCGCTGGTCAGACCTCATCTAGACTACGCTATGCAGTTCTGATCCCCACATTACAGGAAAGATATAGGTCTATTAGAATCAGTGCAGAGGAGAATGACTAAAAGAATACAGGGGATGAGGAGTATTCCTTACTAGGCGAGATTGAAGTTGTTAAATTTGCATTCTTTAAAGAAATGTAGGTTAAGAGGGGACCTGATAGAAGTCTTTAAGTGGTATAAGAGTTATAACAAGGGGGATGTAAGCAAAATTCTTTAGATCAGCAACAAGGGGAGAACAAGAAATAACAGGTTCAAGCTTGAAAAATTTAGGTTTAGGAAGGAGACAGGAAAAAATTGGTTCTCAAATAGAGTGATAGATGAGTGGAATGTACTCAGTAATCATATTGTTAGTGCTAGGACATCAGAGAGCATTAAGACAGGATTAGACAGGTATCTGGATGGGGATAATAGATGAAAATAGGTAGGTATATTTCATACAGGGATTGCCATGTGTAAGCCTGGTCGCTTCTTGCAACTTCCCTTATTTCTTATGTTCTTATGTTCTCTGTAACTTCATCATCACCTGGTATTGTTCAGTGCCTTGAAAATTCAATTCCTCCATCTATCAACTCGACACAACCTTCCAGACAACTATCCCCTCTTCTTCAATGACACTCAACAGTCCCCCTCTTCTACACTGAACATCCTCGGTCTGTCTTTTACTTATAATCTGAACTGGAAACTTCACATCTCATCTCTAGCTAAAACAGCTTGAATGAAGTTAGTTGTTCTGAGATGTTTCTGCCAGTTTTTCTCACCCCCTCCAGCTGCTAATTGTACAAGGGCCTTATCCGTCCATGTATGGAGTATGCTTCACATGTCTGGGGGGGTTCCACTCATACCGCTCTTCTAGATAGGATGGAATCAAAAACTTTTCTTCTCATCAACTCCTCTCCTCTAACTGACTGTCTTTAGCCTTTCTCTCATCACCACAATGTTGCATCTCTAGCTGTCTTCCACCGCTATTTTCATGCTAACTGCTCTTCTGATTTTGGTAACTGCATGCCTCCCTCCTCCCATGGCCTCACTGCACAAGACTTTCTTCTTTCTCTCACCCCTATTCTGTCCACTTCTCTAATGCAAGAGTTAACCAGTATTCTCAATCATTCATCCCTTTCTCTGGTAAACTCTGGAACACCCTGCCTACTTCTGTATTTCCACCTTCCTATGACTTGAATTTCTTCAAGAGGAAGGTTTCAAGACACTTATCCTTCAAATTTTTACTACTGCTTTTAGACCCTTTTCTGGGACTGGGATCTCAGTTTTTTTTTTTTTTTTTCTTGCCCTTGGGCAGTGTCCCTCCTACATTAGAAAAAAAAACAATATGATATAGAACTAAATTATGATATATATATATATATATATATATATATATATATATATATATATATATATATATATATATATATATATATATATATATATATATATATATATATATATATAACCCACTTAGGCTTTTTTTTATGCCAACCCTGAGTCAGGATGATCACCATGACCAGAATTATTTTTAGTTGGTGTTGACTGTTGTGCCACTACACTTATTGAACACCATTTGCTCCTATCGAAGAAAACTTAATATAAGATTATCGATTATGAACTGATGCAAAGAGTTTTCTTTTCTAACTTGCCTCGATATATAGAATTGTTAAAATTTTCTAAAGTTACAAAATTTACTGAGGCCTGTAAGATTTTCAACTCTTTTGGGGGGGATATTTAAAAATTCTAACATAGATACGTTGAAATGTAATGTATTGACAATTTTTTTCAAGTCACATAAATTTTTTTAAGTCACATATTTTAAGAGTTTCAACATACGTTAAAGTGAAATATACCAGTCATTTGGTTACTTTATGCAACAAACAATTGTAATAAAAAAAATCAAACTGGCATCATCCAACTAGGTTGACTTTAGAAAACAGATTGAGAAGAATTTATGAGTAAATGCCTTTGGTTGATTGACAGTCATTGACCTCTCATTAATTACAAGGAAGGGAATGATTCTTTTTTTTATTTTACTGATCATGGTGAGTGATAATAGAAAAGTTTGGCTTAATATAAATGTATTCATGTGTTTTCTCGTTGCCATGATAAGTTAATTTGTTAATTGCTTCAGTCTCTCTCTCTCTCTCTCTCTCTCTCTCTCTCTCTCTCTCTCTCTCTCTCTCTCTCTCTCTCTCTCTCTCTCTCTCTCTCTCTCTCTCTCTCTCTCTCTCTCTCTCTCTCTCTCTCTCTCTCTCTCAAAATTCCATCATATTCATCACTTTATTGCTGCTCCCTCCATCTTACTCAGAGGGCGCAGGGTGAGGTGGCGAGCAGGGCGCCAGAGAGCAAAGAAAGATATGAAGACAGGAAATTAGGTTTGGAAAAGACAGTGGTGGGTCGGCGAGCGGCGGGTTATGCGGCGATGTGAAGGGAAGAGCCGTGTGTGGAAGGCGTCAGTGAGGAGGCTACTTGGCCGCTCGTAATTTAAGTCTGAGTTGTGAGAAGCAGTGAACTGAGAAATAGGAGCAGTGTAGGGAGGAGTGAATGAATAATTCAAGATGCACAGTAAGGAAAGGGGAAGAATGTGTAGGGCTAGAAGGGGAAGAAGGAAGAGGCTTAGATTAAAGAGTAAAGATGAGGCATCTTCTTTTCATTATTTATGGATTATCGCTGTTATGGCGAGTAAAAAGAAAATATATAGGAAATAACTTATTGGTGATCAGTAACATTAGTAACACGTTTACTTAAATTAAACCACCACATTGGCATCTGTTGAGGGTGGTTAGGAGCGATCACACTTCAGTCTGGGAGGCGAGGAGCCAGCATTTTTACCTAACTTATAGCCCCTCTTTGTTGTAAGGTGCCTGGAGACGCAAATTGCATAAACGTACCTTTTTCTTAAACGCTTATAAAATGTACATTGTAAAAAATAATCTATAAATTTTACAGAAAATTCACTGGCAACAAGGCTGCCGAACTTTTTCTCTAAAATTTACAGTTATCTGTAAACAAAAATTTCCATATAAATAACAGATTTTCTGTAAATTTTAAATGTTTCTGTATTTTTTTCCTTGTAAATTATCACAGGATTTTTTTGTATACCATTTACAGAAATTACTCATCAAAAAAAGGGGAAAATGTATTTCTCAATTTTAGTCTATCTTACTGGAACAGTACTGGCAAACAGTATTTGTAGTTTACATGAACTTGTGAACAACTTAGCAGTATCAAATTCTTAAGAAATTTGTAGTTAATATCCATAATGTATCAAATTCTTAAGAAATTTCTAGTTAATATCCATATTGTGTACACTTGATGATAGTAGTACAGCACATAGATCCTTCATTATATCAAACTAATCTGGAAAGTCTGGGTTGATAAAAAAAAAAAAAGATACATCTAATGACTTGTTGGCATATGACCCTTTTTTTTGTATATGCCAAATTTTCTCTGTACATCAGAAAAAAAGTTTGTATACTTGTGTATGTGTACTACTGTATATGCAGTTAAGACAATACAGTACATACATATCAAATTATGACTTTAGATACAAATGGTAGACATTGCAATGCTGCTGCTCTCACTACACATTACTGTTTACAGTTGCCAGCTGATCACACGCCTGAATGCCTGCTGGCCAACTGAACCATGCACCACATATTAATAAAGTGTATTCAGTATACACTGAGCAACAGTTCAAAAGGTCGACTGACTGGCAGCCAGGCAGGAGTATATTGTTTCCTCCAGATGGTCAGCATGTAAACAAAAGGCACACTGAGAGCAGTGGGCAAGTGGTATACATAAACTTTTTATGACAAACTGAAAAGTTCGCTGTATGCAGAAAAGAGCAGATATCAGAAGAAACCAGTGTTTGAAAGAGCAAATTTTATATATTGAGGTTATATCCTGAATCAACAGCAATGTTTTAATTACAGCAGTAAAATGCTGTAAACTTTCCAATATCCATCCTAGTTATTATCCAAAGGCCCATCCGGAGACTGCAACATCTGGATAGGGATATAAATGACTGTAAAACATCCGGATAATGACTTACTGTCTGAATAGTGACCCTTACCCTCCAGATAGCAACTCTTACTGTCACGATAGCCAATCAGACACTTGTTTGGATAATGACGAGTCTGGATACCGACAGTCTGGATATTGGAGCGATGGAAATGCGACTATTCAGTACTCGTGACATTTTTTACATTTAATAACAATTTAAGTAAATAAATACTAAAATCATAATTGACTCAGTAGAACATATATTTACTAGGGCACTTTGAGGACTTTTTTTTATGAATATTAAATATTCTTTTCTATATGAACAGATCTTGAGTATATCACACATCTACCTGATTATGTACAAAAATATTTAATTACGTCGGTGGGAAATCACTTCACCTGAACCAAAGTATATGAAAATAAGTTAACTGCTTCCAGTATCTGAAACATTCTTGGGAAAATAAGCAAGGTATTATTTAAACTGTATGTGTTTATGAGAGAAACACAGAAGGAATGCAAGGACTGATATGTGTAAGGAATCTGATAACCAAGCTGAAAAAAAAAAAAATAATAATAATAAAAAAAAAGAAAAAAAAAACATCCTTTTAGTTAAAGCACAGCATCAGTAATAATAAACATGGGAACTTGAATCCTGTCCTACTGCCCATGGAAAAATTATAAAGGTGAGACAATTCATAGGAGAAAGATTTTATTTAACACAATGTATCCAACAGCATATCGGGTTAGGGCATGGACAACCTACATTTTCCTCATATTCTCATGTAAAAGATGAACTACATAAGAGGCCTCAAAATAAAAATGAGGTAAAGGAAGAAATTACCCGAGCACATTTTTAAAACTAAACATACATTAGACAAACTTGCAAAAAATATTTCCACAAAACTACACTATACAATTAAATCAATTACTTGACACTTCATCAAAGAGCATTCCTAAAAAATAATAAATAAATAAATAAAAATAACAGTGAATCTAAGCATTTCACTACATCACCAAGCATGGAGAGAACTTTACATAATCATCATCATTACACTTCATTAAAAGAGAATTTAAGAAAAAAAAAAATCATAATGAACCTAGGCATTTAACTATACATCAACCAGCATGGAGAGAACTTTACATCATCAGCATCATCATCACCATTATAATCATTACATACACAAATAAAAAAAAGCATTCCAGAAAAAATTTGAACCTAGGTATTTAATTTACATCACCAATCATGGAGAAAACTTGCATTATCATCATCATCACCACCATTATAATCATCATTATACTTGCATGGAGAAAACTTGACATCATCATCATCATCACCTTTATAGTCATTACACCATTATTAAGAGCATTCCAGGAAAAAAAAAAGAAAAAAAAAAAGAAAAAAAAAAAAAAAAAAATATATATATATATATATATATATATATATATATATATATATATATATATATATATATATATATATATATATATATAATGAACCTAGGCATTTAAGTACATCACCTTTACAGCATCACCATTATAATTGTCATTGACACATCATTAAAAAAAGAGCATTATTTAAGTACATCACCAAGACTGGAAGAGAAGTTTCATCCACTTGTGTATCACAATTCTAGTTTCCTCCCCTCTAGTGGCTGACAGCATCTGCAATAGTTAAGATAATGAAAACATGATACAAAAGTTGCATTGTTGTCTTCAGTCTTGAACGCACAATACAAGTACTTCATATAAACAGTAAGGTATATACTACAGGGCAAATTGTTTATTTCTACTGAAGTCAGTGGTAATAAATAAATTGAATAAATGATGGCCCACTAAGTTTCCAAATAGGGATGACCAGCCCCTTTTTTCCAGGCACAAGCACATTAAAGCAATCTAACCGTCATAACACACTCATAGCATCTCTAATAAAATTAGTAATCAAACAAATTAATTATTTGTGAGGTAAAATGAAATGGTAAATAAGACACTGTAATACATGTGACTTCCTGGAAGCTTATTTTTCACTTAACAAAAACCCAATATAAGTGTTCCAAGATTTCTTAAAAGAAAATAATGATGATTAATCTCCATAATGATAAAGCAATGTTTTCATAAGTAATAAACATTACCTGGTGGGATTTAGCTCCTCCAGTCTACATCAGCAATACCATTAATCAGGGACAGGACCTTCGGATGGACTTCAGAGTGCCTTTTGCAATGTTTTTTTTTACTTCTATCTTGCTCCCCCATTTGGGATTGATACCAGCAAAACATCTGTAGTGATGGAAGGTAATGTACTATGGAGGTACACTGGAGGTGTTCTGGACAGATTTATCTATATGTTTATATATATATATATATATATATATATATATATATATATATATATATATATATATATATATATATATATATATATATATATATATATATATATATATATATATATATGAATTACCTTTGAATGAACTTGAGTGTTGATGCAGAATCCATGGGGTACCTTATATTAAAGTTGTAATAGGAGGCCAACAGCATAGCTAGGCCAGTGGTAAATGTGGCAATATGCTCAGTGACAACAACACCATCAATTGACAGCATATATCTTGTTGTAGTAAACCTTGATTCTCCTGAAAGTATTAAAAATAAATAAATAAATAAAAATAACATAGCCACCTGGTCAGGATTTCATGACTTGTCTCTAGCATCTTCACCCCTTTCTCACCAATCAATGCTTGTGGCAGAACTGCAGTAGATATTTTACCTCCTCTTCCTAAAGCTTTTTCCACAAAAGACCAGGTAATAATAATGATAACATAATTTTTATGGACCACAAGATACTTCTCTCTCATAATTTTTATAACAAATACCCACACATCCCCTTCCTGTTTATTAAGCACAAAGGAACCAATTAATAACTTTATCAAAGGTAAAATGATAAGAAAATTACAATTATTTACACTGCTCCTGGTTGTAATATTACACCTCCTTTGGTTACATATGTATATAAATGATAAGCTAGTCCCTTCCAAGTCATAAATGTCATTTCTTGTTGTACTGGATACCTCCTAACTTGGTGACAAGTCATCACAGAGGTCTGAATTTGATGAGTAGACCATTTCAGTTGGCAAGTCCTTAACTGTTTGATATGTGTGATGCCTACTTATGTGTGATTTAAATGTGGTTGTCTTTGAGAACATTTTGGAGCACTGATTAAAGGGGCACTGAATCCTGGTGCCATCATCAATGTGCTGTCTCAAATGCTTTAATAAATCCTTCATTTTTATCATAAACTTGTTGGCACAAAAGAGTTTTACACTGTAATTTCAAATGGAGACTTAAGATCAACAATTTTTCATCACTTTTTGACCTACGTTCTTGATGGTCTTGGTATATATGAGCCTTTAGCCCTGCATATGATGAAAGTGTCCATTTGGAATCCCTTAATGGGCATTTGATAACTCTTCTGTATTGATTTAAATGCAACAGGCAATGATTTACACAATTTTTCACTGACCTTGATACATGATTACAGAGAGGACATGAAGACTCTGAATCCATGACACAAAAGTAATTACTAAAAAATCATTAGTACTTAACTGTGCTTGCCCTTCAGGTATTCAGAGATTATTACAACACTTAAGAAACATACTTTTTTTCTAAAAGTGGTAGTGGACTCATGGAACAAACTCCACTACATTTTCACTCATTCATCAGTCTTCCACTCATCTGTGCCCACCAGCCGGATGTAACAGATTACCACTTAACCTAGGTAATCAACCTAACAAACTAATGAAACTAACCATCATAACCAAACCAAACCAAATTAGACTGACCTAACTAACCTAACCAAGCCAAACCAGCATAATTTAACATAGGTATATAATCAAACTAACCAAACTAAGAGTGCAGATGAGTTTAGTTAATTATTTAATTTACCAATGACTTCATGCATAAACATAATTTATATTAGGTAGGTAAAAAAAATGTATACATCATGCACAAATAAACACACTTAATAATGACATGGCTTACAAGCTGAGATTAACCAACCATTGAATTGTCACTTACATGCGAGAGAGGAGACCAGGAATGTTGTTGGATGGAAGGCCTTTAGGCCTTAGGACCTTAGGAGGTAGGTAGGTAGAATACTGGCTAGCTGTGCCCTTGGTGATGTTTTTGTTGAGGCTGTATAGTTCAGTCTTAACAACAGCGTCAACTTAGCCTCTAGTGTCCCAGAAGTGCAGTAAGCTGACAGTATCAAGCTTGATGAAAGTACAGGCCTGGGTCTCACTCAGTACAGGATAAAAAAGGTGTAGCTACTGGTCTCGTACTGGCATTTGGCAGGCACCTCGTATTCATAAACAGAAAAATTGGTGGTTCAACAGTTGGAAATCTCGATGTGCATGTAACTACTCCTATGCTTTTATTATTTTTCTCATCATACTTCCTCAAAATTTCATACTACTAAATGTTTGAACTGAGATAACAAAATATATTTCTTACCTTGCATGTCTCCCCAGAGTAGAATATTCCATCTTCTGGTTACTGAAGTTACTAGGTCGAAGTAACCTTGCGTCACCGAAATATTATATAGAACGTTTGAGCTTTTCATTTCATTATGAATAATTTTCATCATCACTTTAAGTGAAAATATTTGTATACGATAAATGCACATCGACATACAAAGGCGCTACATGACAAGTTTTCAGTAACAGTGCCACGTGTCGCAATAAACAATGCACATGACAAATAATATAGAAAAAAAAAAACATTTAAAGTATGTTTTTAAGGCTATTGGTATAACAGCAATGAATAAGTATTACATTCCAAGTATTTAATGAAGAATAATATTGAAGACAACCGCTTAGCAACGAAGAAAAAATGCAACATTTACAGACACCCTGTTGCTTTGATTTACAGTGTTTATCTGTATTTAATTCTATCTCGATAAAATATTATTTAGATAATATGGAGGCTTATGGTGTCTCGGCACACACTCAACATTGCCTGTTAAATGTTAACAAGGACTGAGCCAAGAAATTCAAGACATCACAACCAAATTGCATGTCACATACAACAGTCGGATTTGTAAACTTTGGTTACAGCTATTTCCTGTCAGTATTTATGGGAAAAATACTGTAAAAACAACAATTATTTTGTACAGTGTAGTAAGAAAGTTCCCTTAAAGACACCTAACGAGTAAGACTTTTGCACACACACACACACACACACACACACACACACTATGGCAGCAGCAGGAGCACAAGCAACAGCAGTCCGTACTTTGTTTCGTTATTGGTGAAGAAACACTATTTCTTCTCTTTGTTTTTAGGTTTTAACACGGTCCTCTGATTTTGTGTTTGTGTTGTCGGATGCAGCAGCGACGGGACGTTTTTCTTTCCTCGCAGCCAGATGATGTAGACTGGCTTTTTCCTGCTCCTCCTGACACACTCACAATTTACCGGTGAGTGACGGGGACGGAGCAGTTTTTGTAGTGCAGTGTACGTCCTTCCTTTTTTAGGTTTACATTTAAGTGAAGCCTGTCATGCTTGCCTATGTTATTCCATGTGCATGTAAGGTAAGGCTGCTTGACAAAGTGTCTGACTCACTGCAGACACTTGCTTTATGCTGTACTGTAATAAACAAGTAATTTCTCAATGTAAAGGAAACAGTGAGTCACAAAAGTGCCTCTCAATATGATTTGGTAATGAAAAGTAGAATACATGTATGAAGTATGTATGTATGAATGTATGAAGTAAATAGATAATAAATAAGTGAATAAGTAAATAAATAAATAAATGGATGAATTAATGCATACCCTAGAGAACATTTCATACCTACTGAGCTTACCATAGCAAATACACTGATATGCTACAAAAAATGCACACAAGTATATGAAGATGGAAAAAAAATGGGGGAAGTTTGTCTTGTTATGTTATTTCTTTGGTTACTGCTCTTCTGAATTTGCCATCAGCATGCGTCTCTCCTTCCCCACGCTGACGCTACACAAGACTTTCACTTTTATTAGGTTCCCTTTCAGTAGTCCAGGACTCAAGCATTTTCTTCATTCTTTCATCCCCTTCATTAGTAAACTTTGGAATTCTCTGTCTATTTCTGTTTTTTTTCCCCTTCCTGTGACTAGTTGTTTTAAGAGTATTGAGGCACTTCCAGAAACATATTTAGATTTTTTATTATTGACTTTCTTTTTATCTTTTCTCTTTTTTTGTCTGTGTGTATGGAAGCGACAACTGAAAAAATATTTTTTTGTTCCTCTGTTTGCCATTCGCCAAGAAGATATGAGAGTGTGAGTATAAGTAGTGGCTATATGCAATGTTAGACTACCATTTTATACTGACTCTAAATTAAACATGCATTGCATTGTTTAATGCAGTGTTTCAAGTTGAGCCGTCCAATATCTTTTGCATCTAATTGATTTTTGTGTTCGGCTATTTGAATTTTTATTTCCAAATGCAGTTCTATGTTTTTAAGAAGCATAAAGGGTTGGAGAAAAATAAAAGCTTTCCTGAGATGTAATAGGTGTTAATGTTAATAACAGTAGTAGTAGTAGTAGTAGTAGTAGTAGTAGTAGTAGTAGTAATAGTAGTAGTAGTAGTAGCAGTAGTAAAGAGCAGGATTATCAGCTGGAGTGACATCAATTCAGTTTTTCTATTAATTATGTTTTCTTACTATTATTCCACACCTTGTCAATCCACGCAAGGAAAAAAAAAGAAAAGACAAAAAGAAAACGTATTTTAAAAAAGTGAGAGGCAAGACCAGCAAGTGAAACACGGCCTGCCTTCTCCATAGACTTCACGTGTTTATTGCCCCGCTACAGTCTTACATCTTACTGATCTGATACAGTCTGATACATCTTACAGATGTAAGATACAGTCTTACGCTGGAGGCGCTTAATGTGGTGCATTTGTATGAAAGAATTTACTTTTTGCCATGAATATTTCTCTCTCTCTCTCTCTCTCTCTCTCTCTCTCTCTCTCTCTCTCTCTCTCTCTCTCTCTCTCTCTCTCTCTCTCTCTCTCTCTCTCTCTCTCTCTCTCTCTCTCTCAGTGACGTGCATGGGTGTGGGTGTCGAGAGGAGAGCAAACGGCCAAATGTACGGCGACAGGCTAGTGTTTGCATGCGCCGCGTGGGGCGTGCAGCTTGTATGTAAAAGAGGTAGGCAAGTGGTCGGGCGGGGACAAGGAGGAGGAGGAGGAGGAGGAGGAGGAACAGGAGGAGAGGGAGGAGGAGGAGGAGGCGTAGCGTAGCGTGGTCTGGATGGCGTGCAGGATTATGTGACGCTCAGAGGCAGCTTCCCTACACTGTAAGCTTCTATTAGAGTGAGCCACGTGACGGGGTGCGCTCTCAGGGTGATTGCTTGTATTCTATGTAGCCTGGCGGGGCTGTAGCACTCCCTGCAGGTTATTGGCTCAGGAGGGTGAGGTAATGTCGGATGTTAGTGTGGTACTCTGCTGTGGGTGATGAGTTGTGTTTGTAATGATACAGCGCCTAAAGTTTGTTAAAGTGATGCAGCTTGTAGAGCATAAATACAGTGACATCATCACCACTATAGTCTTTCCCTTTACGCTGTGACGGAATGATGTAGTTGTGGTGATGTAGTCTGGGATAATGATGTACACTAGAAAAAATAAATAAAAATCCCAGTAATATCAACAGTTCCATTCTCGTGAAAGGTTCAGTGTTCCTCCATTATTTTGTTTATCTTCACCATTTCCACTTTATGTTTACTTAACTTGACAAGTGTGTTCTACGTGTGCCCCTAGGCGAAAAAAAAGCTTACCATTTTATATTCCTTTTTCATATCTTGATTTATACAAAACTTTTTTATTCAACGATATCCTCTCTCTCTCTCTCTCTCTCTCTCTCTCTCTCTCTCTCTCTCTCTCTCTCTCTCTCTCTCTCTCTCTCTCTCTCTCTCTCTCCAGAGGAATACTAAGGAATGCACTGGAAGACCAAACCTTGAGGTATTGACGAGGCTGTTTGGATAATTATTGTACATTAACTATTTGTGGGAGATACAGGATAGTACAGAAGGTTCCTCCCCACCAATCCCTCCAGCAGAAGCTGACAAGATACAGGAATTGATACCACGTGGTATAGAAAAACCACATAGAACTTGAGAGAATAGTGAGGGAAAGAGTTGTGGTCTGTCTACTTTTGTTTGTGAGGGAGAGTGTAAATGCATGATAGTTGTGTGATGTGGTGTGTGCGTAGCGCAGGTGAAGGCACAGTTTGGTTGTTGAGGGGTGGTGCAGCATCCTTGCGTTGCGCTTTCCAGGGAGGCGGCAGTCAATCAAGCCACAGCTTCGGTCACTGGGTTTGTGTGCCTTCCCTTTAGAGGCTGCATACACAGGTTATCCCCAGCAACTTTGACCTCTAGTACTTAAAATCACAAAGTTGATCAATAACAGGAGAATGCGGACGAAGAAAATAAGGATTACATGTGATTACAATGGATAACCAAAACAGAAACACTCCCACAGGTCTTTACATATCGCTTTGGAATTAATTTAGATTAACTACCATTTAGTAAAGTAAGCTAGAGCAGTGTATGACTTCTGCCAAACTGACACGCCCTTGTGCTTGTGCTGGCGTGGGAAAACCATCGTGCAGTGTGGGGAAAACTGACTGCATTTTGATTGGAAAGAATGAAGTGAGATTTTATCATTATTCCTAAGGAAAATAAAAAAAAAGGAGGATCAGGAGGAGGAGGATGTGGTGGTGGTGGTGGTGGTGGTAAAGTTCGTAATTTCTCTGTTCCTCCTCCTTAGGGTGAATTGTAGATTTTTTCACTCTTCTCAAAATTGCACAAGTTTTCCTTTCTTATTGCACAAAATAAAATAAAAAAATCAATATTTCCGAAAAGACGGTATTCAAATTTAAGAGAAAGCTTTTTCACTTGTCTTATTCATTGTGACGTAACATTCTGAGGTAATTTGTGCGCCCACAGGCAGAGACAAAAGGGTGTTTGAAGTGGACGCTTTTGCTAATGCCGTTATTACTCTCTAGTGCAGTGATTTTCATCTCTTTTCAGGCCATGGGCCACTAACAAAAACAGAAAGAAAATTTGGACCCTTTCAATATTGTTTTAATACAACTAATCAACACTGCAGTTCGGTGGCCAGTGGCCACAGGCACGGTGGTCCACAGCACTTGACGACTCGTGTAGCCGCGTGGAAGCTGACAGAAATGAACAGGATGGCTCGTCACCTTGACGCGTATAGTACGAGTATGTTCTCAGGCCCTAGTCCCGGATGGCGGCGTGAATCTTGAACATTCGTTGTAGATTAAACTTAGAAGTGACTCGAAGTATTACCTAACAGCTACAACTTAGACTCAATGGTTCTCTTAAATAGAAATGTAATAATAGTAGTTATATATTTTGATCAAAATTGTTCATCCTGAATTTTCCATTTAATTTTTATCAGCAAATACAGTAGGCATCCTGTGGACCACCCTAAAGAGTCACTGTGGACCACCAGTTGAGAACCATTTCTCCAGTGTGATTGTTTCATGTGGAAGGGTCATATAATTTAAAAGGACTCTTGAGAACTCTTCGGGACTGAATGTAATGCAGGTCTTGCGAGTGATGCTCGTCAGAGAGAAGCATGTGTTCTTTAAAATTTCAGTACTTTTTTTTCTTTTTCTGTGCGTTGAGTTAGGTATTCATTTACTTTTATGATCAAGTGTCATCTGACTACCACTTAATGCTTCCTTGAACTGCCTTACTACGGTTCTTTTCATGGAAAAAATTCCAAATAACGTGTTACATTTCATTGGTGGCATGATTTCCCTTTAAAATGAATGCAAAGCAATCAATGTGGCACGTTCCATATCCATTATTGTGTCACTTTATTATGCATACAAACACTCCTATTAACGTATCACATCCCGCCCCTGGTGTGATTCCCCTCACCATGAATACAAAGCAATCCAAACGCTACAGTTCAGCCCTGCTCATGAAACACACGCTCTGATACAACTAGGCTTTTCACTTACTTTCAGCCCTTGTTTTCTCTTTAATAGTGCGAGAGTTCACTGGCCTCTTCACTCTTTGATCCCTTTCCCAGTTAAACTCCGTAATTCTCCCTGATTTTTATCTAACTTCCCAAACTTGTTATGACTTGAACTGATCATATATGTTTACTCACCTCCGATTGACTTGAGTTGCTATAAGAGACGAGTATCAAGACACCTTCCTAACTAAATGAACCAACCTGATTTAACTCTCTTTTCCATCCACTCTTTACCATGCGGAAATTAAGTGGTATTGTAAACTGTAACCAAATTGTTAGCCTTATGATCTATTCTAGACTCTAATAAGTGATCTGGAGACTATGATAATAACACGCTCCCTCCACTGCACACCAGCTGTCCGTAATGTATCATGTCCAGTGGCTGTTAATATAAACTGACGCTCTATTAACCTGTCATCACTAATCAGTAATCATTCACGCACAAGCTCATCCTCGTCACCACAACATCACCATCACCGTCACCATCACCACAGCTTACACTCCACTCCACCATGATTCTGTCCCATACCTCACCCCCGCCACCACTAATCATTCCTAATTAATCTCCTGTCCCTCACCACCACCACCACCACCACCAACAACAACAACAACCACAACAACAACAACATCACACCTCATTCTCAACTTCTCTCATTTTCAGGAATTCCTTTCTTCTCTTCCCTCGCTCCACCATCCTTCATCCTCTCTGACTTACTTTCCATCCTTCCTTTTGCCGACATAATGCTTGCAACAGACGCCCCTCCTCTTCCTTCCGCTCCACCTCCCGTCCCGTAGTATTAGCATGGCCTTGTCTCCCCTTATAAGCAGGGAGCTGTGGGAGGAACTGGAGGGATGCTTAGTAAAACATGTCGAAATAGCGTTGCCTAGCCGCCGCCGAGTATAGGAGTGTATTGAGGGTGCATTATCTCGGTACAGTGGCGGTGAACGGGGAGATGGATCGGTGAGTATGTTCAGGCGCAGATAGAGAAATGTGTTGTTGTTCTGACGAATTGATTAATGAATAGGTATCTGGTTGAACAGGTAGAGTTATAGATAGATGGCTGGATGGGTAAATGGTTAAATAGATCGACTGGCTGATAAATAGATATATAGATGGACAGATGGATGGATAGATAGATTGATAGATAGATGAATAAATGAATAAGTATTTAATTAGATATAAAAATAAATAGATGAGTAGATAAACAGTTCAGTAAGTAGAAAATAGATTAGGTAAATAGACAGACAGACAGACAGAGAGACAGACAGACAGACAGACATACTGAATTAACGTGTCGTGTTCTGAGATATTGCAGGGAATTGGTTTATAAATGGTACAGTAAAACTCACAAACATTTTCATATTTTAATTAATAACTACTAATTATTTACATTTCTTACAACTCAAAATTTCTCACTCGCATTCATCTTTAAATCATTCAAAGTTATTAGGTGTTACCTTATATCTCTTCAACATATTCACTGATCAACGCAATCATCGTGCAAAACACAGACAATATCACATGCACAAACAACAAATATTCAGTCGGCGCCATTAATGTTCAGTGAGAAAAACACACATGATATCAGCAACACATCAATCACTATAAACATTCCATTTCTGCTTTCTTGTGACTTATTTTATCTTCACTTCTTTCTTTTTCCTTATTTTGTTTTCTTTCGTCTGTTTTTTTTTTTTTTTTGACAGTACAATATATATTGTGGTATGGGGGTCACCACAAACGCTAATTCTTCAAATTAGATTGATATAAGTAGTGGCGTTCCTCAGTGTTCAATCTTAGGACCGATCCTCTTCATAATATACGAGTATATCAATGACATAGACGAAGGAATCAGAAGTAAACTGTCCAAATTGACAGATACTAAAATTGCTAACAAGACTGACACCAAACCAACGTCAAATTTTGCAAAATGATGTATACACTCTCATTGAATGGTGTGAAACGTGGCTTATAACTTTGATTTTGATAAATGCCACGTATTGAATATAGGAAATAGCAATCTGCTGGAAAATTATAAAAAGTAATCCCCCATCAATAGTTTGGATCCTGAGAAAGATCTGGGAGTTTTAGTGACAGCAGATCTTGAACCAAGCAAACACTGTACCGAAGTCATTGAAATTGCTAATAAATTAATAGTTTTCATTAAGAAGATCTTTCACCTTCAAATCTGAAAAAAAATAAATAAAAAAATCTGGCTTTGTACAACTCACTTGTACGCATTCATCTTGAATACAATGTACAGTTTTTGTCATCCTACTACAGAAGGAATATTGAGAAATCAGAAAAAAAGACAATACGAAGTAGAGTAACGAAAATTACTTGAAAGCTTCGCAATTAACCCTACAAGGAACGTCTTAAAGAACGAGATCTATTCTCCCTATCCAAACGCAGGCTAAGAGGGGATCTGATATTGCTTTACTAAACTTTTAAGGGTTTCAGAAATATGAGACCCGAATTCTTCCTAAAACTCAACATGTCTAATGTTACAAGAAACAATAACAAATAATAGGTAAGCGATTTCAAACAAATGAAGCCAAACATTTTACTTCAATCGTGTCATAAATATGTGGAATTGTGTTCCATCAAGCGTCGTTAACTCAGGTACTGTACACTCATTGAAAACCTGTCTTGACAAGTATGTAGACACTAATTCCCGGTTGTCATTGTTCATGTCTGAATAACGAACACGTTCACTCCGTACTGTCCGTGCTGGCATGTAGATTGTATGTGGTAGAAGTAGTCCTCCTCTCTTTCTTAGTTTCCTCTCACATTCCATGTTGTTTTTTATTTCTATACAACATGGTACCATTTCCTTTCTCAGGTGAGCCTTGCCTGGAGGGATAGGGGGTGGGGGATGGAAGGACCCTTCTTCTGTGCTATCCTTTCTCTACCACTAATAGAGTAGAATAGTTACCCAAACAAACTTATAAGAACCTCTTGGTCTGTTACTGTTTGGACTTTTTTTTCTGCATAACAAATAAATTCAGTACATAAGTAACAGAAAAAAAAAAAAAAAAGTAGAAAATATAGATGTAAATGCCAATGACACCGTGCAGTGCATAAAGAATAAAAAAACAAGGTCTCCATCGTTACAAATACTGAACTATCAAAACTTACAACTTACAAGATACGACACGGAAATAAAAGGACACAAACCCGCTACACTACAATGATGGTGCTGATGACGATGATGACGGTAATAATAATAATTATAATGGTAATAATAATAATAGTAATAATTATTATAATAATAACTAATATATATTAATATGTAATAATAATAATAATAATAATAATAATAATTAATAATAACAATAATAATAATAATAATAATAATAATAACAACAACAACAACAACAACAGTACCACTTCACTGCGTATCGCCTCACGCGGGGAGCAGGGGTGGGAGGGGCACAGGTCTTTCTTCTTTTTCATGCAGTATTCTTTTTTATACCTATGAAGCATAAACACACTTGCAGCCTCCGCTGGTCCCCCTACCCTCTCTCCCTTAATCCCTCCCGACGCCGCCCTTCCTCCCAGTCGGAAGCTTTCATCCTGCTGATAGGTAGTAAAGCCTGTGTGAAGAAGTGAGTGCTTCACCAGCTTTTTCAATGACATAATTTGATTGATGTCTATGTTGAGAGTGGACGTGAATTACGAATAAAGCAATCCGTGGTTCTCTGGGCTGAGTCATTCTCGTGCTGCAGGATGGACAGGTGTAATGTTGTGTTGTTGTTATTGTTGTTGGTGATGGTGGTGGTGGTGCAGCACAGGGGAGGGTTCCAGGAGGCGACTCCAGACACAAGGAATGCCCGCCTCTGTAAAGTTCTCTGATCTCACCTACTGCTATTTGCACTCCACGACATGCTCCCACAAGTCAACAATTATCTAATTATCACTGTGGGCATGAACGCTCACTTTAGAATCAGCAGCAGTTTTTCTTATTGAACTTTTGGTGCTGCATGAACACTGGAGGGGAAATCATGTGTTCAAATATATTTTGTTTACCGTTGGGGTTTCGTTGCGTAGTGACAGTCTTGGGAACCCAGTGTGTGTGGGATGCCAGCGGTCATATCCCATAGAAAATACAATAAAAAAATAACGTAATGAAATTAATTCACATCATAATTCTTTAATACATACTGGCGTGAACATTAGATGGGGAAATAGACCAACTTTACAAAAAAGATGGGGAAGATGGGGAAATAGACCAACTTTAAAAAAAAGAAAAAGGGCCCTCGTGGCCCAGTGGGTAGAGTGATGCACTTGGAGTTTGGCGTGAGGGAAGTGAGGGGCGCGTAGGTTCGAACCCCCCTCTCGGAACTCACAAAAACCTTCAAAGAGCATCCCTCCATCACCATGTGTGCCTCAAACACACAGGTACGGTGATGGAGCTGCCCACGGGGAGGAGGGGAGGTGAGTGCGCAGCACCTCCCTACCCCTCCCCAGGGGAGGAAGGCACCGCCTTACCGCCCCCGGGAGAGCAAGGGAGGTGAGTGCACAGCGCTTCCCTTCTCTCCCCTACCTAACCCTGGCAAGTCTACGGACTACCAGGCAAAAAATAATAAAAAAAAAAAAAAAAGAATAAATAAAATAAATAAAAAAATAAATAAATAAAAAAATAAATAAAAATAGAGGTAAGTGCATAGCACTTCCCTTCTCTCCACTTAACAGGAAAAATATATAAAAAAAAACAACATAAAGGTGAGTGCATAGCACTTCCCTTCTCTCCCAGCCTTCCACGCAAAAAAAAAAAGAAAAAGAAAATAGATAAATGAAATAAAATAAAATAAAATAAAATAAATAAATAAATAAAGCAAATAAGTAAATAAATGATTAAAATAAAAATAAAAACCTCCCTACCACCTCGGACCTCGGGAGAGCAAGAGAGGTGAGTGCACAGCACTTCCCTTCTCTCCCCAAGTCTACGGACTACCACATCAAAAAGAATAAAATCTATATAGGTATAAATAAAAAAAAAAACAATAAAATAAATAGAAAATAAAATAAAATAAATAAATAAAATAAAATTAACAAAAAATAAATAAAGTAAAAACCAAAAAACTCCTAATTCCCCCGTCAATAAAAGTGACTGAGTCTGGCAATCAACAATAAATAATAAAAATAAATCAATACCAACCTGACTGATCCTGACAACTCCAAAGACCACCACCCCACCTGTGAAGCACGGGAGGTGAGTGTGCAGCACCTCCCTACCCTTCCCAGTCTCCCAGTTTGACTTTGACCAACAATCTGACTCATTCTGGCAACTCCAACTGTACAGACCACCACCAGTACTCCAGTACTCCCCACCCTGGCAACTGATCCTGGCAAGGTGAGTGCGTAGCACTTCCCGTGACTCATCCTGGCAACTCTAAAGACCCACCATACTGACTGACCCTGGGAAGCACGGGAGGTGAGTGTGCAGCACCTCCCTACCCTTCCCAGTCTCCCATCAATCTGACTCATCCTACCAACTCCAAAGAGTAACTCCAACTGTACAGACCACCACCACCACCACCCCTCTGATCTTGGCAAGGTGAGTGCGTAGCACTTCCCTTGTCTGACCCTGACTGACTGACCCTGGCAGCTCAAAAAAACAAACAACCTGCCTGATTTACAGATATGTAATCACCAAACTGACTGGCCCTGGGGAGCATGTGAGGTGAGTGTGCAGCACCTCCCTACACTTCCCAGTCTCCCAGTTTGACCTTACTCATCCTGGCAACTTCTAAGAGCAACTCTCTGACACTGTGACTCTGATCCCTACATCCCTACATCTTACCCTGTCCAGGGTAGGTGAGTGCGTAGCACTTCCCTACCACCAGCCTGACTGACCCTGGCAACTCTAAAAACAACCATCCTGACTGACTTACAAATCTTACTCTAATCTGACAACAGACCACCAAATTGACTGACCGTGGGGAGCATGGGAGGTGAGTGTGCAGCACCTCCCTACCCTTCCCAGTCTCCCAGTTTGACTTCCACCACCAATGTGACTCATCCTACCAGCTCCAAATCTACCACCACCACCACCCCTCTGATCTTGGCAAGGTGAGTGCGTAGCACTTCCCTGGGCTTGACTGACTGACCCTGGCAACTCCAAAAATAACCAGCCTGACAGATGTTACAAATGTAACCTGGGGAGCATGTGTGCAGCACCTCCCTACCATTCCCAGTCTTCCACCAACTTGACTTGAATTATGACTGGGGAGCAGGGGAGGTGAGTGTGCAGCACCTCCCTACCCCTTCCCAGTCTTCCACCAACTTGACTTGAATTATGACTGGGGAGCAGGGGAGGTGAGTGTGCAGCACCTCCTACTTTCTCCACTCTGTCTACCCTACCACCTACCAACTCAGACCATCAAACTGACTGTCTTAGAACAAGAAGAGGAAGCAACGCCATCAGAGGAAGAAGAAGCAGCAGCAGCAGCAGCAGCAGCAGCAGCAGCATTACCGCCATCAGAGGAAGAAATCAAGAAAAAGAAGCAGAGAAAAAGAACTACCACCACTGCTCTCAGAGGAAGAAGCAGCAGCGTCACCGCCATCAAATCTCCGTTGGCGCCAGGCAAACTTCGACCTGTGATAGGCTGTGTTTAGAGAGGGGAAAAAAAAGTTGCTTGAAAGGAAACTACGCTAACTCAGTTAGGGGACTGACTATGAAAGTGCCAGGCAAGGCTGTTGCTTCAGACATCCACACTTCAACTTCAACAATGCATGCGAGAATGTTGCTGTATTATTTCTCCTATTCCTTTTTTTTTTCTTCTCCTGCAGAAGACTGTCTTATTACTACGTAATTTTTTTTTCTCATAATTTATTCAATGTTATTTTATTTTTTTCAGTATTTCCACCTTTTCTAAATCCATCCACCATTTAAATTAAATAAATTTGATAAATTTATGTCCACTTGAACCTTGGACAACTGATTACAAAAGAATTACATGAATATTTGACTTTTTTTTCTGTAGTCTTAAAACGCCACATCTCAAACACATGAGGCGCGGGTTGCGTTTGAGTGTACTGTAATATACCAATATAATACATGAATTTTTAATACTTTAATCACAATTTATATCTTTTCATACTAAGCAGTATGGCAACTTACTTCTTCTTCCTCATGACACTGGTCATGTCATGTACACTTCCATGTAGCCAACAATTCTGGGTAACCTTTGAAAAATATCATGCATCCTGGTGTGCACCATGCAACCAGGCTGACTTAACCTACGCCTCTGTAACCTAAGCTGGACACTTGAACAACTATAAATGCATTTTCTCTATCTTAGCTCCTGCAGGGCCGAGGTGGACAGGTGTTTGTCCAGGATGCCTCGTGTTACTTCTCACCGCGTGTTTTATCTGTTGGAGATTATTACACTAAATATGCTGCTGCTCCTGCTGCTGCTGCTGCTGCTGCTGCTGGTGCTGTTGCTGTCGCTGATCTTGCTGCTGTTGTTGGTATTGCTGCTTTTCCTTCCTTCCACAACAACAACAACAACAAGAGGAGCAACTACTACGGTTACTACTACTACTACTACTACTACTACTACTACTACTACTACTACTACTACTACTACTACTACTACTACTACTACTGCTCCTGCTGCTGCTGCTGCTGCTGCTGGTATAGCTGCTGCTGCTGCTGGTGCTGGTGCTGCTGCTGCTGTTGCTGCTGCTGCTGCTGTTGTTGCTCCTGCTGCTGCTGCTGCAACTGCTGCTACTGGTGCTTAACTTCACAAAAATCATCACTGTCGTTTTTGCCGTCGTGCGTGCGGTGCCTCTAATCGTCGTCGTCCTCGTTCTCATCGTCGTCGTCGTAACAGTAGCATCGCCTGTCAGAGTAAAAAGACAGGCTAAAAGAATACCAGAGGTCACAGAGAACTGGAACGGGAAAAGCACCACATTAATTGTTACCTGTGGAGAACAAAACAAAATATACTGGATACATGACAGAACAACAGCATTTCTTTAATTAACGTGTGTGTGTGTGTGTGTGTGTGTGTGTGTACAGCGAGTGAGAGTTACATAAAGTTACATAGAAATACAGGCCACAACAAACCTTACGGTTCTCACGAGATGATCTGTCCTAGGGCTACTAAGGTGATAGTAGAAGAAAAGGACAGCAAAGCAGAAGGCTCTCTCCTCACCCTCCACTCCCTCCGTCATAAGCCGTACAGGAAACATATCTGAAGTAAATACCTTACTGGGTTAGAGAAGAAAAACCCGAAGGAAAATTTATAGGAAAGAATGAAAATAGATGAAATGAGGTGCCCTCATTTCCTGGAGGCAAGGAGTTTTAGTCTGTAACAAACAAACACTGTTAACTGCGGATTTGAGGTAAAATATTTATCAAGACGGCGTTTCAAATTTTCTACGGTATTGCAAAAAAAAAAAAAAACCCTGCCAGAAATTAAACACATGTATGGCGCTCCCTTTGACTGCGGTTCAAGCTGGTGGCGGCGACGTGCTGGTGGTGGTGGTGGTGGTGGTGGTGGTGGTGGTTGGGGGGGGGCGATGGTTGTGGCTGGGAAGTTAACCAATTTAATTTCGTGTTCATTTCTATATATAATTAGTTTTTTTTTTTTTTTTCTCTCTCTCTCTCTCTCTCTCTCTCTCTCTCTCTCTCTCTCTCTCTCTCTCTCTCTCTCTCTCTCTCTCTCTCTCTCTCTCTCTCTCTCTCTCTCGGGAGTTCCTTGATGAATTGCCATGTTCTCATGACTCTCTACCGCTATTTATTGGTCTTTCATCTTTTTATATCCTGCATGAGTCTGCTCCCGGGAATTAGGTATGGTAGTTGTACGGTGATAAATAATATTTCAGTGAGACCTTTGCAATATCTTCCTTTATTTATGAAAGCTTTCGTTACTGTGAAGTGTGGCTCGAATATTATTATTGTTTTTTTATGTAAATATTTTTCGTTGTATTTGTCCAGCACATTTTTGTTATGCGCGAAGAAAGTAAGTGATCATTTAAATCCCGAACTTTAATTTCATTTGCATAAAGAAGTTTAAATTAGAGAGTGAAATGAAGAAGGACTCCTTAACGTGTGGGAAGTGCCTGCCAACCTACTATGGAAGGTGTGCTGCGAAAATCATGATTGTATAGGAGCGTGATGTAACCTGTTCACACTGATACCACTTACAGACAAGCCTTCAAGTACCTTGGTATTACGTAGTTGTGGTTTAAATAATGTTTTGACTTGTTTAGGTAATCATCAGACAGAGAGAGAGAGAGAGAGAGAGAGAGAGAGAGAGAGAGAGAGAGAGAGAGAGAGAGAGACCGGACAGGTAGGCAGGAAGACAGACGGTCAAACAAACAGGCAGGGAGGCAAGCAAGCAAGCAAGCAAGCAAGGAGGCAGACAGACTAACGGACGGGGAAAGAGGTGGGTGGACATACAAAAAAGAAAGAAAGAAAGCAGGCAGACAGACAGGGTGACAGGGAAATAGTCAGCCTAACTTGAAGAGGATAGGCAGGCAAAGAAGCAGGCAGACAGGCAGGCAGGCAAAAATAGAAGGCAAGCAAGCAGACACAGAAACAGACAAATAGACAGAGGGACAGATGGATGTGCGGGCAGACACAGACATGGACAAAGTAGTTTTAAATAGCGGCAGAAACTAGTATATTTCATTCTAAAGAATATATTTGCACAATTTTTTTTTTTGTAAAGCACTTTAATAAATAGTTTACCGTGCCCTGCAGCGACTACTTAACCAAAAATCCAGCTGAATTAGTCATTGGGATATTAATACAGCATAATGTTTGCATAATATAAACGTATGCCTCTTCCGTTACTCGTATATTCCTTCGTGATAACAATTACTGTAAGCGAAGAAAATGCATACATAGTGACCTAACTATATTTTTTCTCTAATTGCCTCGTACTTACGGTATGCCATTTTTCAGGCACAATACGTAGTTGTCATTGATTTCCTAAAACTACTAAATATACTCGTAAATATTGTTCCACTCGCAATGTTACACCAGACACACACACACACACACACACACACACACACACACACACACACACACACACACACACACACACACACACACACACACACACACACACACACACACACACACACACACACACACACACACACACACACACACACACACACACACACACACACACACACACACACACACACACACACAACATTAATACAAATAGATGTGCTGAAAGAAAGCAACAGAGATTGGGATGCTCTTTCTTACAGAACATTATAGTGAAGATGTGAGGCAGAGATAAACAGACAGACGCAGACAGACAGATTGATTTAAAACACTTAGTAACATGTACTTGTTCTAAGCAATTCTAAGTGACCATTACTTTCCCGTTCATTCCCATTCATTGAAGCATTTCAGTGTTGAGACGCAAAGGTAGTGTAAGTGTTGAGGCAGCGGTGGTAGTGGCCCCTTCACCTCGCAGCGAGGCAGGAAGGGGAGGCGAGGGACACCAGCAGTGACTGGCCTGAAGGCGCCTTGCGTCCCGCCTCCTCTGTGCGACACTCTCCCTAGATTGCCTTCATCCGTCAATCGCAACATGACTTGTGCTCCTCCTCTTCAGTCTCACTTAACTACCACCTTCATATTCTAGACACACTTTACTTTCCCTCCTGGCTTCAGCTCAAGGTTTTCCAAGGTCAGTTGAATTGCTTGTGTTCTCGGACTGATGCTAACGGCGCTAATCCGCGCATGGCTTAGCAGTGGACTGTCGGCTTTTCTCTCATCCTGGTACACGCGGCGATGGTACCAAGGGAATCATTGTCTTGGCGGAGTGTTAGGGAGGGTGAGGCGAGGCATGGCAGGGTATCTTTTGACTGGAAACCTTAAGTAAGGTAATCTAAGCGAAGTCGAACTGGAAGGTTTGCAATAAAATTAGTGTTGCTGCTCAAGCTGAAGGAGGATTGTTAGGATGTTACTTCTTAGAAAATAGCCTTACTTAGTGAAATATAGTAAAGATGGGTAAAAGAGAGAAGGTGAATTCTACTTGAGAGCGAGATATGGTTTGAGAGAGAGAGAGAGAGAGAGAGAGAGAGAGAGAGAGAGAGAGAGAGAGAGAGAGAGAGAGAGAGAGAGAGAGAGAGAGAGAGAGAGAGATTCCTTACAGTGAAAGCTTTAAATTCAGTGAAATAGTATCATTATTCTTTATTGACACTGCAGACGCTAGAAAAAAAATGAGTCACAACCCAGAAGACATGATATAGAAAAGTAGATTCAACTGTTTCCATATTTTCTCTTGAATATAAAGAACAGATAATAGATTGACAATAACGAAACGATTTACTCGTAAGAGGCTTTGCTTGGGATGAGAGGAGGTTAGGGAGTCCTGTTCTGGAGTGAAGCCGTAAACACTGGTGATGTAGAACTGAAATAAGAATTTGTCTCATCGTTGTCTCGTCAACAGCATTCAGCAACGTTCCTTTATAAACTTAATAAAATCCCACTCTTGTTTTAATGCTAAGTAGGATAAACAGAAGCATAAAGTAGAACCGTGCATCTAAATATTTCAAATAAAAGTGTAGTCTCATACATATTAGTCTAAGTGGACCCAAGTTGAAAGTAACTGATCTGTATGACTGTATAAAGAACTTTTCAGCCAATGAATGTACAGTATCTCCGAAAACTATCTTTAAAGTGTGGCGCGAACTGTGGCATAATGAACAATACAAAACCCGCTGCCTGATCAAGTGTCGGTAAGGTTAGTGTGCAGGGCTACCAATTGTCACTGGCGTCATCACCAAACGTGTCAAATATTATCGTCCATTGTGTCAGAATGTAGAGCTCTTTAAAATAAAGATAATTTGGTAGCTACTGTACAATATCCACTTGGAGAGAGAAAGGGACAGATACCGTCAAAACATCCATCCCACCACACTCTCAGCTCCGGTTAATGCTCTGTCACCTCGAGCAGCAGCCACGCAGATTTACAGATTGCTGGAAAAAAAAAAAAGGTAATTGTGGTAGCTATACCTTTGTTGTTCCTTCTATAGTGCACAGCCGCGTGTAGTGACTGTAGTCTCCTGAGTGCCCTAAAGAGGATCCTAGCTATAAATAATTTGGTAAATCTGACGGACACTGTCAAGAAGCTTTTCTCGGATACTGTGTGTTTGTGTGTGTATGTGTGTGTGTGTGTGTGTGTGTGTGTATCTGTCTGTTTGTGCGTGTGTGTGTGTGTTTGTGTGTGTGTGTTTGTCTGTGTGTGTGTGTGTGTGTGTGTGTGTGTGTGTGTGTGTGTGTGTGTGTGTGTGTGTGTGTGTGTGTGTGTGTATCTGTCTGTCGGTGAGTCATTCCACGTGCTGGTGGCACCTTCATTAACAACCAAAGGCTCATTGACATAAAATATTATTGCAGAGAAGCAGATCAACATAAAAATGCTCGCACAGTCTGATGGGGCCGAGTCTTACGACCACAGAATACCTCGAACCTGCTATTCTTTATATTGTTAGTTCTGGAGAGAGAGAGAGAGAGAGAGAGAGAGAGAGAGAGAGAGAGAGAGAGAGAGAGAGAGAGAGAGAGAGAGAGAGAGAGAGAGAGAGAAAGTGTAAATGAAAGTATATTTGTATAAAAAGTTGATAAGCGGCCTAAATACTCCAAGGGCTCGCGAGTCTCAAGGGTGAGTAGCGAATAAAAAGACCCCTCACCTGGGTGTTCATTAGCATGCCTTCATCAGACGTGTGATTACTCGTGTGTTCAGACGACGGGAGATTGAATTACACGTCGTTAATGCTTTTAATGAGGATATGTATTTATATATTTGTTTATTAGCTGGTCATCTCCAGCCTAACATCTGGAGCTTCATTACATTATGTTCCAGGGAAAATATGAGTAAATCGTGTGAGTCTTGCCGTGGTAGGAAAGACGACCTCCTGCGGGACCTTATCAAAAGAGCGTCTGACACTGGTTTGGTAAGCGACGGGACAAAAAAAAAAAAAAAAAAAGTAGGATGCGTTTGGTAATGCGTATATAGGAATAATATTGCCAGCGAAACACTACCTTGGCTTTGCAGTGAGGCTTTTGTATTCAGATGACCGCATGAACTGAAATATGTAGACACAATATACGCAGGTCCTGTGAAAGGTATCACACTAAATGTATTGCTTCATCCAGACGAGTTAGCAGCACAAGCATGAAGGAGGGTGGATCTCACAGGTGTTTGCTTTTGTTGAGATCCTTACCAAGAAGCGGTGACATCCAGAACCAACAGCAACTACGATATCTGTGTGGTCTTTGGAGCCTTTGTTGTTGTTGTTGTTGTTTTGTTGTGTAAGAGGTTATAGGGAACATCCTGTGTCCTCACAGTAACCACACGAAAAGGCATGTATCTTACTAGGAGTGGTCAGAGAGTTGTTGTTGTTGTTGTTGTTGTTGTTATCAGAACCACAAACGGAGGAAGGTGGTTGTGTTGTATTACTGAGCAACAATAAAGAAAGAAGAATAGATGAGTCAGGCCACCTTGGCAGAGATACTCAAAAGGGACTTTCATGTTTTTTGCCGTGAATACTTTTTATGGCTAGACTGAAGTGGTACTTATTATTTTCTAAGTATATCCTTGCTGTTGTTTTTAGGTTTGTACCGCTGAATGTTGGGAAGCTTTGCATTTAATATTTTTGCTTCTTTTTATTTTCTTATTTGATCTTGTTATATATGTAATTGTGCTTGTTCGTTTTATTTTGTTGCAACTGTTGTGCATATTTAACATTCTCAGCGTTTCAAGTGTGTTCTGTTTTCAGTGTTGTTTTTCATGTATCCATGTGTTCTTGCTTGAAGGAATTTGACACGTTTTATTTATGACATTTCTTCAGTATTTATTCTTTCCTTTTTTGTTCATGTGTATGTTGTAACTCATGCAGTAAAGGATTTGTGGTGGTTCTGTTCGTGATGCTTCATTTTTAGCTCTTTTTAGAATAGTCAAGCTGCATCACTTTCTTATGTGGATGTTTTGATATTTTCAGGAAAGGATGGCAGGTGGTGCCGCGGTGAACACTGCCAACACGTGCAGGAGGAAAGTGAGTACCTGCTTCATTACATTATGTGCACTCTGTTTGGAACTCGCTGTTAAACTTTTTTTTTTCCATGTCAACCGAAACCTGTCACTGTTGTCTGCCTTTCTCCTGTCTGCTTCCCACGAATCTATGAAGGAAAGAAAGGATGTGCTTCCATGGTATCGTGTCAGTAGTATTATCCATTGAGGGATTAGTTTAAACCTTTTTTCCAAAGCGTTGTTTTTGTCTCTCATTTTTCTGCCTTCCCAGGGTATATATATGAAAGAAGAAAGAATGTAAATTTAGTCTATAATGTTCATTGCAACATCTTACAGGTAAAAAGTCCTTTGAGGATTAACCGAATCTTTTTCAAAACTAAAAAGTCCTTTGAGGATTAACCGAATCTTTTTCAAAACTATAATTTTTGTATTTCAGTCTTCGTGTGCTTATTTTAGTGTATGCATAGAGAAAAGAAGGACACGAAATCATATATTTTCTCTAATGGTGTCATCTTTTTGTTATAAATATTTACTTGGAGATTCAGTTGAAACCTAACAATTAGCTATCATTTTTGCGTTCATATATTTTTTCGTATATATCTTTTGTATGTACGAATATGTGAGTGAAGAAAGGAAAGATGCAATTACAAAAAAACTTTCCACAATAAGAGGAAGATTCACTTGAGGACTTTTTAGGTAACAAATATCAGATCTTCTAATTTATCCGTTTATTTATCCTTTACTGTGTTTTACCGTTATGTAGATTAATAATATTTTGCATGTTATGATAAAGTGTCCTTGGAAACTATTACTGTAACACATTTCATTTAGTGTGGATTTGATTTCCACGTAAAAAAAAAAAAAGGATAAATAAATAAATAAAATGAAAATAGAATAAAAAGAATCTTTCCTTCTATGGAGAAAACATATTTACATTTTCTTTGTTGAATGGGGAGTTTTCAGAACTAGTGGTTGTCACCAGGTGGCAGCACAGACACAAACTCTTCTCTCACATACAGGCAATATCAGATATACCTACAGTGTTATTCTATTTATATGAAGATGCAAAGGGCTTATATAATATATTTTTTTACGTAATCCCTTCTAAGTGGTAACACAAGTAAAATGAAACTCTTTTCATGAACAAATGTGTATAAGTTGATTTTCTAGTGAATCGGCATTTACATTTATTTGGTCATCTTAAGATTTCCAAATGAATACACTCTTGATTGGAAACGTCTTAATCTAGACGACAGTAAACATAAAGGCAACATGTCTGTGACAGTCAAAAGTCCAAATTACATAGATCTCCTTCCTAGTTTATGGAAACGGCAATTTTAATAAAAAAATGGCAACTCGAGTGTCCTGGCGATAGTAATGCTGTATCTCTAACCAAAACAAACACCTGACTCGGCCGCGCTGGTTGAACTTAAGAAACACGTTGTTGGACAAGAAGTTGAATGTTTCTGCGGTGCCCATCTCCACTACGCCCTAAGCAATGGATTACGGCAGCTGGACACTACAGCAGCAGCAGGATCGCCTGAGAGATGTTTGTTTTGGTTCTCGATTACTTTGCCTTGTCGCTCGCTTCGTGAGAGTGATGCTAAAATACCCAGAAAAAAGAAAAAAAAAAAAAAAAACTAGAGCCATATATCACGATGTTACTGAGTAGGTTGTGTCATACTATATAGTACAGTGTGATTTTTTTTACTTTTTTCATTGTCCAAATCAATAATTTTTATACTTGTAATATGCTTTATTTAGAAAATGTTAGCAGTTTACTCGATAATCACAAAAAAAAAAAAAAAAATAATTTGACCACATTCTCTCAATATTATCCATACCGGATATTGAAAAGTCTATACGTCATTTCAATAGTATCATGATGATCAATGTTCTATGCATCTTTACGCACCTGGGATTTACTACAACAATATTCTAGCTCTCTTTCCTACAGTTAGATGAGCAGCAACGACATCTAGTGATTTAGTTCCGAAAATTCCCCATTGGTATTGATATTATTTTTAACTCTGATTTCCCGGGAAGCGTTACCACCTTGATATTTGTGACCTAACCTAAGGTAACTTTTTAGCGTCATAACCTTTGTTGCAGCTTTATTCAAGTAAAATCAAGGAGAGGAAAGCTTGTATTGTTCTGTGAAGTGTTGTTATTTGTCTGTGTGTGTGTGTTGATTGTCACCTTGAAAAGTCAAGGTGACGTGGGCCTTGATGACTAGAGCCGGCCCACACTATTTGTCTCCCTTTTTTTAGAGGCTCGTCGTTGTAGATTTCTGAAAATATTAGTTTCATCACTTTTTTTATTTTCCTTGTCATCGAATGAAAGAAAATTTATGATTTTTTTTTATCATTTCGTAACGTATTGAATATCTTTGGAGGGATTATTCCCCTAGCAGAGCGAGTTGGTTCTATTTTTGTTACCGTACATCTGTACACCCCACCGCTCCCGCCTGGCCCTGGAGGGTACAACGATGATTTGGCCAGGAGCACCTTTTGGTGTCCATCGCATATAAAAGTTTCGATTTCAGTTTCGGAAACACTTCTTGGTTGTTAACTTTTGAAGGCGTATCTTTCTTATTTTATGTAATTTCTTCGTCAGACTCACCTTTTTTGCTGTATTTTGCATATTTCGATTTATCGACATGTGGGCGAAGGTTTCTGCCTCGCAACTCTTGCAACTATCGCCTCATCACTACAGATCGAGCTGGAGTGCGCAAAATGCGCGAATTATT
>NW_026973749.1:357500-402385 GCF_035594125.1 Scylla paramamosain
TTTCAAAATTTAAGAGAAAGAAAGCTTTTTTCACTTGTCTTATTCATTATGACGTAACCATTCTGAGGTAATATTGTGGCGCCCACAGGCAGAGACAAAACGGGGTGTTTGAAGTAGACGCTTTTTAGCTAATGCCGTTATTAACTCTCTAGTGCAGTGGTTTTCATCTCCTTTTCAGGCCACGGGCCACTAACAAAAACAAAAAGAAAATTTGGACCCTTTCAATATTGTTTTAATACAACTAATCAACACTGCAGTTCGGTGGCCAGTGACCACAGGCACGGTGGTCCACAGCACTTGACAGCTTGTAGCACTTGACGTGGACAGCTGACAGAAATGAACAGGATGGCTCGTCACCTGACTCACCTTGACGCGTATAGTACAAGTATGTTCTCCGGCCCTAGTCCCGGATGGCGGCGTGAATCTTGAACATTCGTTGTAGATTAAACTTAGAAGTGACTCGAAGTATTACCTAACAACTACAACTTAGACCTGTCAATGGTTCTCTTAAATAGAAATTGTAATAATAGTAGTTATTCATTTTGATCAAATTGTTCATCCTGAATTTTCCATTTAATTTTTATCAGCAAATACAGTAGGCATCCTGTGGACCACCCTAAAGAGTCTACTGTGGACCACCAGTTGAGAACCATTTCTCCAGTGTGATTGTTTCATGTGGAAGGGGTCAAATAATTTAAAAGGACTCTTGAGAACTCTTCGGGACTGAATGTAATGCAGGTCTTGCGAGTGATGCTCGTCAGAGAGAAGCATGTGTTCTTTAAAATTTCAGTACTTTTTTTTTCTGTGCGTTGAGTTAGGTATTCATTTACTTTTATGATCAAGTGTCATCTGACTACCACTTAATGCTTCCTTGAACTGCCTTACTACGGTTCTTTTCATGGATAAAAATTCCAAATAACGTGTTACATTTCATTGGTGGCATGATTTCCCTTTAAAATGAATGCAAAGCAATCAATGTGGCACGTTCCATATCCATTATTGTGTCACTTTATTACGCATACAAACACTCCTATTAACGTATCACATCCCGCCCCTGGTGTGATTCCCCTCACCATGAATACAAAGCAATCCAAACGCTACAGTTCAGCCCTGCTCATGAAACACACGCTCTGATACAACTAGGCTTTTCACTTACTTTCAGCCCTTGTTTTCTCTTTAATAGTGCGAGAGTTGACTGGCCTCTTCACTCTTTGATCCCTTTCACAGTTAAACTCCGTAATTCTCCCTGATTTTTATCTGACTTCCCAAACTTGTTATGACTTGAACTGATCATATATGTTTACTCACCTCCGTATGACTTGAGTTGCTATAAGAGACGAGTATCAAGACACCTTCCTAACTAAATGAACCAACCTGATTTAACTCTCTTTTCCATCCACTCTTTACCATGCGGAAATTAAGTGGTATTGTAAACTGTAACCAAATTGTTACCCTTATGATCTATTCTAGACTCTAATAAGTGATCTGGAGACTATGATAATAACACGCTCCCTCCACTGCACACCAGCTGTCCGTAATGTATCATGTCCAGTGGCTGTTAATATAAACTGACGCTCTATTAACCTGTCATCACTAATCAGTAATCATTCACGCACAAAGCTCATCCTCGTCACCACAACATCACCATCACCGTCCACCCATCACCACAGCTTACACTCCACTCCACCTTGATTCTGTCCCATACCTCACCCCCGCCACCACTAATCATTCCTAATTAATCTCCTGTCCCCTCACCACCCACCACCACCACCACCACCACCACCACCACCAACAACAACAACAACAACATCACACCTCACTCTCAACTTCTCCCATTTTCAGGAATTCCTTTCTTCTCTTCCCTCGCTCCACCATCCTTCATCCTCTCTCCCTTACGTTCCATCCTTCCTTTTGCCGACATAATGCTTGCAACAGACGCACCTCCTCTTCCTCCCCCTCCTCCTCCCGTCCCGTAGTATTAGCAGGGCCTTGTCTCCCCTTATAAGCTGTGGGAGGAAACTGGAGGGATGCTTAGTGGAACATGTCGAAATAGCGTTGCCTAGCCGCCCGCCGCGAGTATAGGAGTGTATTGAGGGTGCATTATCTCGGTACAGTGGCGGTGAACGGGGAGATGGATCGGTGAGTATGTTCAGGCGCAGATAGAGAAATGTGTTGTTGGTCTGACGAATTGATTAATGAATAGGTATCTGGTTGAACAGGTAGAGTTATAGATAGATGGCTGGATGGGTAATTGGTTAAATAGATCGACTGGCTGATAAATAGATATATAGATGGACAGATGGATGGATAGATAGATTGATAGATAGATGAATAAATGAATAAGTATTTAATTAGATATAAATATAAATAGATGGGTAGATAAACAGTTCAGTAAGTAGAAAATAGATTAGGTAAATAGACAGACAGACAGAAAGACAGACAGACAGACAGACAGACATACTGAATTAACGTGTCGTGTTCTGAGATATTGCAAGGAATTGCTTTATAAAAGCTACTGTAAAACTCACAAACAGTTTCATATTTTGATTAATAACTACTAATTATTTAGATTTCTTACAACTCAAAATTTCTCACTCGCATTCATCTTTAAATCATTCAAAGTTATTAGGTGTTACCTTATATCTCTTCAACATATTCACTGATCAACGCAATCATCGTGCAAAACACAGACAATATCACATGCACAAACACAACAAATATTCAGTCGGCGCCATTAATGTTCAGTGAGAAAAATACACATGATATCAGCAACACATCAATCACTATAAACATTTCATTTCTTCTTTCTTCTGACTTATTTTATCTTCACTTCTTTCTTTTTCCTTATTTTGTTTTCTTTCGTCTTTTCTTTTTTTTTTTGACAGTACAATATATATTGTGGTATGGGGGTCACCATGAACGCTAATTTTTCAAATTAGGTTGATGTAAGTAGTGGCGTTCCTCAGTGTTCAATCTTAGGACCGTTCCTCTTCATAACATATATCAATGACATAGACGGAGGAATCACAAGTAAACTGTCAAAATTCACAGATACTAAAATTGCTAACAAGACTGACACCAAACCAACGTCAGATTTTGCAAAATGATGTATACACTCTCATTGAATGGTGTGAAACGTGGCTTATAACTTTGATTTTGATAAATGCCACGTATTAAATATAGGAAATAGCAATCTGCTGGAAAATTATAAAAAGTAATCCCCCCATCAATAGTTTGGATCCTGAGAAAGATCTGGGAGTTTTAGTGACAGCAGATCTTAAACCAAGCAAACACTGTACCGAAGTCATTGAAATTGCCAATAAATTAATAGTTTTTATTAAGAAGATCTTTCACCTTCAAGTCTGAAAAAAAATGAATAAATAAAAAATCTGGCCTTGTAGAACTCACTTGTACGTACTCATCTTGAATACAATGTACAGTTTTTGTCATCCTACTACAGAAGGAATATTGAGAAATCAGAAAAAAAGACAATACGAAGTAGAGTAACGAAAATTTCTTGAAAGCTTCGCAATTAACCCTACAAGGAACGTCTTAAAGAACGAGATCTATTCTCCCTATCCAAACGCAGGCTAAGAGGGGATCTGATATTGCTTTACTAAACTTTTAAGGCTTTCACAAATATGAGACCCGAATTCTTCCTAAGACTCAACATGTCTAATGTTACAAGAAACAATAGCAAATAATAGGTAAGCGATTTCAAACAAATGAAGCCAAACATTTTACTTCAATCGTGTCATAAATATGTGGAATTGTGTTCCATCAAGCGTCGTTAACTCAGGTACTGTACACTGATTGAAAACCTGTCTTGACAAGTATGTAGACACTAATTCCTGGTTGTCATTGTTCATGTCTGAATAACGAACACGTTCACTCCATACTGTCCGTGCTGGCATGTAGATTGTATGTGGTAGAAGTAGTCCTCCTCTCTTTCTTAGTTTCCTCTCACATTCCATGTTGTTTTTTATTTCTATACAACATGGTACCATTTCCTTTCTCAGGTGAGCCTTGCCTGGAGGGATAGGGGGTGGGGGATGGAAGGACCCTTCTTCTGTGCTATCCTTTGTCTACCACTAATAGAGTAGAATAGTTACCCAAACAAACTTATAAGAACCTCTTGGTCTGTTACTATTTGGACATTTTTTTTTTTCTGCAAAACAAATAGATTCAGTACATAAGTAACAGAAAAAAAAAAAACAGTAGAAAATATAGATGTAAATGCCAATGACACCTTGCAGTGCATAAAGAATAAAAAAAAACAAGGTCTCCATCGTTACAAATACTGAACTATCAAAACTTACAACTTACAAGATACGACACGGAAATAAAAGGACACAAACCCGCTACACTACAATGATGGTGCTGGTGACGATGATGACGGTAATAATAATAATTACAATGGTAATGATAATAGTAATAATGATTATAATAATAAATAATGTATCATAATATATAATAATAATAATAATAATAATAATAATAATAATAATAATAATAATAATAACAACAACAACAACAACAACAGCAGCAGTACCACTTCACTACGTATCGCCTCACGCGGGGAGCAGGGGTGGGAGGGGCACAGGTCTTTCTTCTTTTTCATACAGTATTCTTTTTTATACCAATGAAGCATAAACACACTTCCAGCCTCCGCTGGTCCCCCTACCCTCTCTCCCTTAATCCCTCCCGACGCCGCCCTTCCTCCCAGTCGGAAGCTTTCATCCTGCTGATAGGTAGTAAAGCCTGTGTGAAGAAGTGAGTGCTTCACCAGCTTTTTCAATGACATAATTTGATTGATGTCTATGTTGAGAGTGGACGTGAATTACGAATAAAGCAATCCGTGGTTCTCTGGGCTGAGTCATTCTCGTGCTGCAGGATGGACAGGTGTAATGTTGTGTTGTTGTTATTGTTGTTGGTGATGGTGGTGGTGGTGCAGCACAGGGGAGGGTTCTAGGAGGCGGCTCCAGACACAAGGAATGCCCGCCTCTGTAAAGTTCTCTGATCTCACCTACTGCTATTTGCACTCCACGACATACTCCCACAAGTCAACAATGATCTAATTATCACTGTGGGCATGAACGCTCACTTTAGAATCAGCAGCAGTTTTTCTTATTGAACTTTTGGTGCTGCATGAACACTGGAGGGGAAATCATGTGTTCAAATATATCTTGTTTACCGTTTGGGTTTCATGGCGTAGTGACAGTCTTGGGAACCTAGTGTGTGTGGGATGCCAGTGGTCATATTCCATAGAAAATGCAATAAATAAATAACGTAATGAAATTAATTCACATCATAATTCTTTAATACATACTGGCGTGAACATTAGATGGGGAAATAGACCAACTTTACAAAAAAGATGGGGAAGATGGGGAAATAGACCAACTTTAAAAAAAAGAAAAAGGGCCCTCGTGGCCCAGTGGGTAGAGTGATGCACTTGGAGTTTGGCGTGAGGGAAGTGAGGGGCGCGCAGGTTCGAACCCCCCTTTCGGAACTCACAAAAACCTTCAAAAAGCATCCCTCCATCACCATGTGTGCCTCAAATACACAGGTACGGTGATGGAGCTGCCCACGGGGAGGAGGGGAGGTGAGTGCGCAGCACCTCCCTTCCCCTCCCCAGGGGAGGAAGGCACCGCCTTACCGCCCCCGGGAGAGCAAGGGAGGTGAGTGCACAGCGCTTCCCTTCTCTCCCCTACCTAACCCTGGCATGTCTACGGACTACCAGGCAAAAAATAATAAAAACAAAAAAAAATAATAAAATAAAAAAAAATAAATAAATAAAGATAAGTGCATATCACTTCCCTTCTCTCCACCTAACAGGAAAAAAATAAAAAAAAAACATAAAGGTGAGTGCATAGCACTTCCCTTCTCTCCCAACCTACCAGGCAAAAGATAGGAAAAAAAAATAATGATAAAAATTAAGGTGAGTGCATAGCAGTTCCCTTCTCTCCCAACCTTCCACGCAAAAAAAAAAAAAAAAAATTAATTAATTAATAAATGAAATAAAATAAATAAATAAATAAATAAAGCAAATAAGTAAATAAATGAATAGAATAAAAATAAAAACCTCCCTACCACCTCGGACCTCGGGAGAGCAAGAGAGGTGAGTGCACAGCACTTCCCTTCTCTCCCCAAGTCTACGGACTAACACACCAAAAAATTAAAATAAATAGAAAATAAAGTAAAATAAATAAATAAAATAAAATTAATAGAAAGATAAATAAAGTAAAAACCAAAAAACTCCTACTCACCCCCCATCAATAAAAGTGACTGAGTCTGGCAATCAACAATAAATAATAAAAATAAATCAATACCAACCTGACTGATCCTGACAACTCCAAAGACCACCACCCCACCTGTGAAGCACGGGAGGTGAGTGTGCAGCACCTCCCTACCCTTCCCAGTCTCCCATCAATCTGACTCATCCTACCAACTCCAACTGTACAGACCACCACCACCACCACCCCTCTGATCTTGGCAAGGTGAGTGCGTAGCACTTCCCTTGTCTGACCCTGACTGACTGACCCTGGCAGCTCAAAAAAACAAACAACCTGCCTGATTTACAGATATGTAATCACCAAACTGACTGGCCCTGGGGAGCATGTGAGGTGAGTGTGCAGCACCTCCCTACACTTCCCAGTCTCCCAGTTTGACCTTACTCATCCTGGCAACTTCTAAGAGCAACTCTCTGACACTGTGACTCTGATCCCTACATCCCTACATCCCTGTCCAGGGTAGGTGAGTGCGTAGTACTTCCCTACCACCAGCCTGACTGACCCTGGCAACTCTAAAAACAACCATCCTGACTGACTTACAAATCTTACTCTAATCTGGCAACAGACCACCAAATTGACTGACCGTGGGGAGCATGGGAGGTGAGTGTGCAGCATCTCCCTACCCTTCCCAGTCTCCCAGTTTGACTTCCACCACCAATGTGACTCATCCTACCAGCTCCAAATCTACCACCACCACCACCCCTCTGATCTTGGCAAGGTGAGTGCGTAGCACTTCCCTGGGCTTGACTGACTGACCCTGGCAACTCCAAAAATAACCAACCTGACAGATGTTACAAATGTAACCTGGGGAGCATGTGTGCAGCACCTCCCTACCATTCCCAGTCTTCCACCAACTTGACTTGAATTATGACTGGGGAGCAGGGGAGGTGAGTGTGCATTTATTATTATTTATTTATTTATGTGCAGTACCTCCTACTTTCTCCACTCTGTCTACCCTACCACCTACCAACTCAGACCATCAAACTGACTGTCTTAGAACAAGAACAGGAAGCAACGCCATCAGAGGAAGAAGAAGCAGCAGCAGCAGCAGCAGCAGCAGCAGCAGCAGCAGCAGCAGCAGCAGCAGCAGCAGCAGCAGGAGTACCAGCAGCAGCAGCAGCAGCAGCAGCATTACCGCCGTCAAAGGAAGAAATCAAGAAAAAGAAGCACTGCTCTCAGAGGAAGAAGCAGCAGCGTCACCGCCATCAGAGGAAGAAACATATATATGTAAACTATGACTGGTCAAATCTCCGTTGGCGCCAGGCAGAGTTCGATCTGTGATGGGCTGTGTTTAGAGAGGGGAAAAAAAAAGTTCCATGAAAGGAAACTACGCTAACTCAGTTAGGGGACTGACTGTGAAAGTGCCAGGCAAGGCTGCTGCTTCAGACATCCACACTTCAACAATGCATGCGAGAATGTTGCTGTATTATTCCTCCTATTCCTTCTTTTTCTTCCCCTGCAGAAGACTGTCTTATTACTACGTAATTATTTTTTCTCATAATTTATTCAATGTTATTTTATTTTATTTTTCTTCAGTATTTCCACCTTTTCTAAGTCCATCCACCCTTTAAATTAAATAAATTTAATAAATTTATGTCCACTTGAGCCTTGGACAACTGATTACAAAAGAATTACATGAATATTTGACTTTTTTCTCTGGTCTTAAAACGCCACATCTCAAACACATGAGGCGCGGGTTGCGTTTGAGTGTACTGTAATATACCAATATAATACCAATATAATACCAATATAATACCAATATATCTTTTCATACTAAACAGTATGGCAACTTCTTCCTCATGACACTGGTCATGTCATGTACACTTCCATGTAGCCAACAATTCTGGGTAACCTTTGAAAAATATCATGCATCCTGGTGTGCACCATGCAACCAGGCTGACTTAACCTAAGCTGGACACTTGAACAACTATAAATGCTTTTTGTCTACCTTAGCTCCTGCAGGGCCGAGGTGGACAGGTGTTTGTCCAGGATGCCTCGTGTTACTTCTCACCGCGTGTTTTATCTGTTGGAGATTATTACACTAAATATGCTGCTGCTCCTGCTGCTGCTGCTGCTGCTGGTGCTGCTGTTGCCGTCGCTGATCTTGCTGCTGTTGTTGGTATTGCTGCTTTTCCTTCCTTCTACAACAACAACAACAACAAAAGGAGCAACTACTACTGTTACTACTACTACTACTACTGCTACTACTACTACTGCTACTACTACTACTACTACTACTACTACTACTACTACTACTACTACTACTACTACTACTACTACTACTGCTCTTGCTGCTGCTGCTACTGCTGCTATAGCTGCTGCTGCTGTTGCTGTTACTGCTGCTGCTGCTGCTGCTGCTGCTGTTGTTGCTTCTGCTGCTGCTGCTGTTGTTGCTTCTGCTGCTGCTGCTGCTGCTACTGGTGCTTAACTTTAAAAAAATCATCAGTGTCGTTTTTGCCGTCCTGCTAGCGGTGCCTCTAATCGTCGTCGTCCTTGTTCTCATCGTCGTCGTCGTAACAGTAGCATCGCCTGTCAGAGTAAAAAGACAGGCTAAAAGAATACCAGAGGTCACAGAGAACTGGAACGGGAAAAGCACCACATTAATTGTTACCTGTGGAGAACAAAACAAAATATACTGGATACATGACAGAACAACAGCATTTCTTTAATTAACGTGTGTGTGTGTGTGTGTGTGTGTGTGTGTGTGTGTGTGTGTGTGTGTGTGTGTGTGTGTACAGCGAGGGAGAGTTACATAAAGTTACATAGAAATACAGGCCACAACAAACCTTGCGGTTCTCACGAGATGATCTGTCCTAGGGCTACTAAGGTGATAGTAGAAGAAAAGGACAGCAAAGCAGAAGGCTCTCTCCTCACCCTCCACTCCCTCCGTCATAAGCCGTACAGGAAACAAATCTGAAGTAAATACCTTACTGGGTTAGAGAAGGAAAACCCGAAGGAAAATTTATAGGAAAGAATGAAAATAGATGAAATGAGGTGCCCTCATTTCCTGGAGGCAAGGAGTTTTAATCTGTAACAAACAAACACTGTTACCCGCGGATTTGAGGTAAAATATTTATCAAGACGGCGTTTCAAATTTTCTACGGGATTGCAAAAAAAGATAAATAAATAAATAAATAAATAAATAAGTAAATCAATAAAAAAAAAACCCTGCCAGAAATTAAACACATGCATGGCGCTCCCTTTGACTGCGGTTCAAGCTGGTGGCGGCGACGTGCTGGTGGTGGTGGTGGTGGTGGTGGTGGTGGTGGTGGCTGGGATGTTAACCAAATTAATTTCGTTTTCATTTATATATATAATTTATTTTCTCTCTCTCTCTCTCTCTCTCTCTCTCTCTCTCTCTCTCTCTCTCTCTCTCTCTCTCTCTCTCTCTCTCTCTCTCTCTCTCTCTCTCTCTCTCTCTTTGCCGAAGAATGAGATTGGTGAGACTAAAGTATTGCAAATGATAAGCACTATATATACCACTACTCTCTCTCTCTCTCTCTCTCTCTCTCTCTCTCTCTCTCTCTCTCTCTCTCTCTCTCTCTCTCTCTCTCTCTCTCTCTCTCTCTCTCTCTCTCTCTCTCTCTCTCTCTCTCTTTCCCTCCCTCCCTCCCTCTCTCCCTCCCCCCCCCCCCTCTCTCTCTCTCTCTCTCTCTCTCTCTCTCTCTCTCTCTCTCTCTCTCTCTCTCTCTCTCTCTCTCTCTCTCTCTCTCTCTCTCTCTCTCTCTCTCTCTCTCTCTCTCTCTCTCTCTCTCTCTCTCTCTCTCTCTCTCTCTCTCTCTCTCTCTCTCTCTCTCTCTCTCTCTCTCTCTCTCTCTCTCTCTCTCTCTCTCTCTGTACCTGCCTTGGACAGTAAGTAATTAGTTGTTCTAGTGGCTGTGTTCCTGAAGTAGAAATACTGAAAAGCACACTCCATCTTTTAATATCCCATCAGCGTGGCTTCCTGATGGGAGGTACGGTAGAGCACACTTTCATTTGTAAGCCAAGGGAAAGTAAGCGTCTTTCCTCCTCAGAGCCTCACTAGCGCCAGGATTAGCTGTGTGCCGGGGAGTGCTGGTGAGCCGTGAGTAATGTTCACTCTTAGATACACGTGCAATGTAATGTATCTCCCTATCATTATTTTTGTTTATTATTTATTATTATTTATTATGGTTATTGTATTGATACTTGTTTTTGTCTTCCTTCCTTCCTGCCTGCTTGCCTCCTGCTCTCCTTATGGCCCTATTTTTCATATTATCCTTCTCTCTCTCTCTCTCTCTCTCTCTCTCTCTCTCTCTCTCTCTCTCTCTCTCTCTCTCTCTCTCTCTCTCTCTCTCTCTCTCTCTCTCTCTCTCTCTCTCTCTCTCTCTCTCGGGAGTTCCTTGATGAATTGCCATGTTCTCATGACTCTACCGCTATTTATTGGTCTTTCATCTTTTTATATCCTGCATGAGTCTGCTCCCGGGAATTAGGTATTGTAGTTGTACGGTGATAAATAATATTTCAGTGCGACCTTTGAAATATCTTCATATATTTATGAAAGCTTTTGTTACTGTGGAGTTTGGTTGAAATATTATTATTGTTTTTTTTTTTTTTCTAGATTTTTTCGTTCTATTTGTCCAGCACATTTTTGTTTATGCACTAAAAAAGAAAGTGATAATTTAAATCCCGAACTTTCATTTCATATCCATAAAGAAGTTTAAATTAAAGAGTGAAACGAAGAAGGACTCCTTAACGTGTGGGAAGTGCCTGCCAACCTACTATGGAGGGTGTGCTGCGTAAATCATGATTGTATAGGAGCGTGATGTAACCTGTTCACACTGATACCACTTACAGACAAGCCTTCAAGTACCTTGGTAATTCGCAGGTAGGCAGGAAGGCAGACGGTCAAACAAACAGGCAGGGAGGCAAGCAAGCAAGCAAGCAAGGAAGGAGGCAGACAGACTAACGGGCGGGGAAAGAGGTGGATGGACATACAAAAAAGAAAGAAAGAAAGCAGGCAGACAGACAGGGTGACAGGGAAATAGTCAGCCTAACTTGAAGAGGATAGGCAGGCAAAGAAGCAGGCAGACAGGCAGGCAGGCAAAAATAGAAGGCAAGCAAGCAGACAGAGAAACAGACAAATAGACAGAGGGACAGATGGATGTGCGGGCAGACACAGACATGGACAAAGTAGTTTTAAATAGCGGCAGAAACTGGTATATTTCATTCTAAAGAATATATTTGCACAATTTTTTTTTTTTTTTTGTAAAGCACTTTAATAAATAGTTTACCGTGGCCTGCAGCGAGTACTTAACCAAAAGTCCAACTGAATTAGTCAGTGGGATATTAATACAGCATAATGTTTGCATAATATAAACGTATGCCTCTTCCGTTACTCGTATATTCTTTCGTGATAACAATTACTGTAAGCAAAGAAAATGCATACATAGTGACCTAACTATATTTTTTCTCTCATTGCCTCGTATTTACGGTATGCCATTTTTCAGCCACAATACGTAGTTGTCATTGATTTCCTAAAACTACTAAATATACCAGAAGACAGACCTACTGACCCATACTTGTAAATATTGTTCCACTCGTAATGTTACCCAAGACACACACACACACACACACACACACACACACACACACACACACACACACACACACACACACACACACACACACACACACACCATTAATACAAATAGATGCAATGCAACAAAGCAGCAGAGATTGGGATGCTCATTCTTACAGAACATTATAGTGAACACGTGAGGCAGAGATAAACAGACAGACGCAGACAGACAGATTGATTTAAAACACTAACATGTACTTGTTATAAGCAATTCTAAGTGACCATTAATTTCCCGTTCATTCCCATTCATTCAAGCATTTCAGCATTGAGACGCAAAGGTAGTGTAAGTGTTGAGGCAGCGGTGGTAGTGGCCCCTTCACCTCGCAGCGAGGCAGGAAGGGGAGGCGAGGGACACCAGCAGTGACTGGCCTGAAGGCGCCTTGCGTCCCGCCTCCTCTCTTGCGACCCTTGATTGCCATCATCCATCAATCGCAGCATGACTTGTGCTCCTCCTCTTCAGCCTCACTTAACTACCACCACGCTTCCCGGAGAAACCGTAACCCTATGCCATCAGAGCCGACAGAGCTGGTTGCATTAAGATCTTTAACTGTTAATATAACGGTGTTAGTATCTACGGGTTCAGGCCTAAAAGCAGAGATAATATTAATATTAGACTGAGGGAGATGGACGACAGATTTACCTTCTGTGAGCGTTTAAAAGTGAATTCTCCAACACTAGGAAAGAAATTATTGAACTCTTCGGCTTTATCACTTAGAATATAAGAAATATAGATAGTGTGTTTATTTTTCTGACTAGGGATAATTTCATTAATGACGTTCCATGTGGCCGAAGTGTTCCCTTTACTGCCTTTGAGACGGTCGTGATAATGATGCGCCCTAGTTTTATTATTATTATTTGTTTATTTTTTTGCAATTTTCTTGGCAGTTTTTTGTCAACTTGTTTTTTATTATCTTACTGATTTTATTACCCGTTGTCATCATATCATCATTAGAATCACCTAGGATAAAGATCCTTTTATCACGCAGACCTACCATCCTAAAAACATCTTGAATGTAGTCAAATGATGTGGCTAAAGCCTTAGGGTGTCGATATACACAACCAATGATGATGGCCGGCAACTTCCTGCACTGTATCTTTACCCATACATCCTCCACGCCTGTCGGTCTTGGCACATCTAGGTTAATGACAGAGGGATTGAGGGTACTATGGACATACATGCATATCCCGGCTCCTCGACCATTGTCACATCTAAAAATCAATCACAATTAGGAATTTCTACGTAACCATCTGGGGTGTTTGCTTGAAGTCATGTTTCACTCATACATAAAACATCGATATTTCTATCTATTATCAATAACTTTACCTCGTCCAAACTCGATAACAGTGATTGTGCATTAATGTGTTTGACAGTTAGCGAATCCTTTTTTAACTCCTATATTTCAACAACGGCAGATGCTTCCTTGCCATCATCCTATGCCCTATACTGTTGACGTAAGCGGCTCTTATGACCTAAACGTTGACAGCTGCCACATAAGAGTTTGTGGTCAAATCTACAATTTCTTTGAACATGATTGAATTCGCCGCAATTGTAACACCCTGTATTTTTTTTCTCTCTCTCTCACTAGCATATTTATTTCTTTCCTTTCTGTAACCATGCTAGTTATCACTGTACGTTTCCTGCGTTTCAAACACCGGGGTACTTGCGTGTTTCTGCACTAGGTGGCTTCTGTTCCATCTGCCCACTCCTGAGGTGTAGGCGTGGGCTTGATTATAAGCTGTATAGTGTCTGCCATCCAGCGTTCTCCTCAGGGTTGTATCGTGCAGACCGGGGCTGAATGCATCCTCCTCTTTGTTCCAGCCTGCCTCATGTTTTCTTGTCATTGCCCTGGCAGGTGTGAGATGAGAAGGACCTCGTGGTTTAGGAGCAGTGGGGGGCTGATGGGAAGCTTTATGGGTGGGAGACTTTCGGGTGTAAGACTTGCCTTGTTGGGTTGTTCTGCTATGAGCGCATAGGGAAACAATACCCGCGTAGGTTGGCGGGCCGCGGGAGCCACCACTCAGTTTGATTTTTTTTCTCTATGTATGTATAGTGTGGAAATAGCAAAGGCATCGTAGAAAACACTAACATCTGGAGCTTCATCACTGTGTTTCAGGGAAAATATGAGTAAATCGTGTGAGTCTTGCCGTGGTAGGAAAGACTGCTTCCTGCGGGACCTTATCAAAAGAGCGTCTGGCACTGGTTTGGCAAGCAGCGGGACTAATAAAATAGGATGCCTTTGGTAATGCGTATATAGGAATATTACTGCCTGCCAAACACTACCTTGGCTTTGCAGTGAGGCTTTTGTATTCAGATGACCGCGGGACCTGAAATATGTAGACACAACTATACTAGGCAGGTCCAGTGAAAGGTATCACACTAAATGTATTGCTTCATCCAGACGAGTTAGCAGCACAAGCATGAAGGAGGGTGGATCTCACAGGTGTTTGCTTTTGTTGAGATCCTTACCAAGAAGCGGTGACATCCAGAACCAACAGCAACTACGATATCTTTGTGGTCTGTGGAGCCTTTGTTGTTGTTGTTGTTTTGTTGTGTAAGACGACGTTATAGGGAACATCCTGTGTCCTCGCAGTAACCACACGAAAAGGCAGGTATCTAACTAGGAGTAATCAGAGTTGTTGTTGTTGTTGTTGTTGTTGTTGTTGTTGTTATCATAACTACAAATGGAGGAAGGTGGATGTGTTGTATTACTGAGCAACAATAAAGAAAGAAGAATAGATGAGTCAGGCCACCTTGGCGGAGATACTCAAAAGGGACTTTCATGTTTTGTGCCGTGAATACTTTTTATGGCTAGACTGAAGTGGTACTTATTATTTTCTAAGTATATCCTTGCTGTTGTTTTTAGGTTTGTACCGCTGAATGTTGGGAAGCTTTTCACTTTTTATTATTTTATTTTCTTATTTGATCTTGTTATATATGTAATTGTGCTTGTTCGTTTTATTTTGTTGCAGCTGTTGTGCATATTTAACATTCTCAGCGTTTCAGGTGTGTTCTGTTTTGAGTGTTGTTTTTCATGTATCCTGCTTGGAGGAATTTGACACGTTTTATTTATGACTTCGTTTTTTTTTTTTAATATTTATTCTTTCCTTTTTTGTTCATGTGTATGTTGTAACTCGTGCAGTAGAGGATATCTGGTGGCTCTGTTTATGATGCTCCAGTTTTACCTCTTTTTACAATAGTCAAGCTGCATCACTTTTTTATGTGGATGTTTTGATATTTTCAGGAAAGGATGGCAGGTGGTGCCGCGGTGAACACTGCCAACACGTGCAGGAGGAAAGTGAGTACCTGCTTCATTACATCATGTTCACTCTGTTTTGGAACTCGCTGTTAAACTTTTTTTTTTTCCATGTCAACCGAAACCTGTCACTGTTGCCTGCCTTTCTCCTCTTTGCTTCCCACGAATCTATGAAGGAAAGAAAGGATGTGCTTCCATGGTATCGTGTAAATAGTATTATCCATTGAAGGATTAGTTGAAACATTTTTCTAAAGATTTTTTTTTTGTGTCTCATTTTTGTGCCCTTATCTCCAGCCGAACATCTAGAGCTTCATTACATTATGTTTCAGGGAAAATATGAGTAAATCGTGTGAGTCTTACCGAGGCAGGAAAGACGGCCTCCTGCGGGACCTTATCAAAAGAGCGTCTGACACTGGTTTGGTAAGCGACGAGACTAAAAAAAATAGGATGCGTTTGGTAATGCGTATATAGGAATGTTATTGCCAGCGAAACACTACCTTGGCTTTGCAGTGAGGCTTTTGTATTTAGATGACCGCGGGAGCTGAAATATGTAGACAAAACTATACTAGGTAGGGCCAGTGAAATGTATCATACTAAATATATTGCTTCATCCAGACGAGTTAGCAGCACAAGCATGAAGTAGGGTGGATCTCACAGGTGTTTGCTTTTGTTGAGATCCTTACCAAGAAGCGGTGACATCCAGAACCAACAGCAACTACGATATCTTTGTGGTCTCTTAAGCCTTTGTTGTTGTTGTTGTTTTGTTGTGTAAGAGGTTATAGGGAACATCCTGTGTCTTCGCAGTAACCACACGAAAAGGCAGGTATATAACTAGGAGTGGTCAGAGAGTTGTTGTTGTTGTTGTTGTTGTTGTTGTTGTTGTTATCAGAAGCACAAACGGAGGAAGGTGGATGTGTTGTATTGCTGAGCAACAATAAAGAAAGAAGAATAGATGAGTCAGGCCACCTTGGCAGAGATACTCAAAAGGGACTTTCATGTTTTGTGCCGTGAATACTTTTTATGGTTAGACTGAAGTGGTACTTATTATTTTCTAAGCATATCCTTGCTGTTGTTTTTTTAGGTTTTATTTTGTTGCAGGTGTTGTGCATATTTAACATTCTTAGAGTTTCAAGTGTGTTCTGTTTTCAGTGTTGTTTTTCATGTATCCATGTGTTCTTGCTTGGATGAATTTGACACGTTTTATTTATGACATTTCGTGTTTTTCTTCAGTATTTATTCTTTCGTTTTTTGTTCATGTGTATGTTGTAACTCATGCAGTAAATGATTTGTGGTAGTTCTGTTTATGATGCTTCATTTTTAGCTCTTTTTAGAATAGTCAAGCTGCATCACTTTCTTATGTGGATGTTTTGATATTTTCAGGAAAGGATGGCAGGTGGTGCCGCGGTGAACACTGCCAACACGTGCAGGAGGAAAGTGAGTACCTGCTTCATTACATCATGTGCACTCTGTTTTGGAAATCGATGTTAAACTTTTTTTTTTTTCCATGTCAACCGAAACCTGTCTGTTGCCTGCCTTTCTCCTGTCAGCTTCCCACGAATCTATGAAGGAAAGAAAGGATGTGCTTCCATGGTATCGTGTCAGTAGTATTATCCATTGAAGGAATAGTTTAAACCTTTTTTTCCAGAGCTTTGTTTTTGTCTCCCATTTTCTGCCTTCCCAGGGTATATATATGAAAGAAGAATGTAAATTTAGTCTATTATGTTCATTGTAACATGTATTCCAGTCTTTGTGTGCTTATTTTAGTGTATGCATAGAGAAAAGAAGGATACGAAATCATATATTTTCTATAATGGTGTCATCTTTATGGTGCAAATATTTGCTTGGAGATTCAGTTGAAACCTAATATTTAGGTTTCAATACCATTTTGGAGTTCAATTTTTTTTTTTCGTATTTATCTTTTGTATGTACGAATATACGAGTGAAAAAATGGAAAGATGCAATTACAAAAAACTTTCCAGCATAAGAGGAATATTCACCTGAGACTTTATTAGGTAACAGATATCAGATATTCTAATTTATTCGTTTATTTATCGTTTACTGTGTTTTACCGTTATGTAGATTAATAATATTTTGCATGTTATCATAAAGTGTCCTTGGAAAATATTACTGTAACACATTTCATTTAGTGTGGATTTGATTTCCACATAAAAAAAAGATAAATAAATAAATGAATAAAAATAAAATGAAATAAAATAATCTTTCATTCTATGGAGAAAACATATTTACGTTTTCTTTTTTCAATTGGTATTGATATTATTTTTAACTCTGATATCCCGGGAAGCGTTACTACCATGATATTTGTGACTTAACGTAAGGTAGCTTTTTATCGTCATAACCTTTGTTGCAGCTTTATTCAAGTAAAATCAAAGAGAGGCAAGCTTATATTGTTCTGTGAAGTGTTGTTATTTGTCTGTGTGTGTGTTGATTGTCACCTTGAAAAGTCAAGGTGACGTGGGCCTTGATGACTAGAGCCGGCCCACACTATTTGTCTCCCTTTTTTTAGAGGCTCGTCGTTGTAGATTTCTGAAAATATTAGTTTCATCACGTTTTTAATTTTCCTTGTCAGCAAATGAAAGAAAATTTATGATTTTCTTTATCATTTAGTAACGTATTGAATATCTATGGAGGGATTATTCCCATGGCGGAGCGAGGGGGCTCTATTTTTGTTACTACTGCACATCAGTACACCCCACCGCTCCCACCTGGCCCTGGAGGGTACAACGATGATTTGGCCAGGATCATCTTTTGGTGTCTATCGCATAAAAAAATTTCGATTTCAGTTTCCGAAACACTTCTTGGTTAGCAACTTTTGAAGGCGTATCTTCGTCAGACTCACCTTTTTTGCTGTCTTTTGCATATTTTGATTTATCGAGAGGTGGGCGAAGGTTTTTGCCTGGCAACTCGCTCAACTATCGCCTCATCACTACAGAACGAGTTGGAGGGCGTAAAATGCGCGAATTATTTGCCCTAACTCACTTCATACACGGGATAGCCAGTCTTGGTTGACACCATCAGACTCAGACACTTTTTTTTTTCTTTTTGTCTTGAGGGTTTAACACAGTCCTCTGATTTTGTGTTTGTCTTGTCGGATGCAGCAGCGGCGGGACCTTTTTCCTTCCTCGCGGCCAGACGACGAGGACTGGCTTTTTGCTGCTCCTCCTGACACACTCACAATTTACCGGTGAGTGACGGGGACGGAGCTGTTTTTGTAGCGCAGTGTACGTCCTTCCATTTTTAGGTAAACATTTAAGTGAAGGCTGTCATGCTTGCCTATGTTATTCCATGTGCATGTAAGGTAAGGCTGCTTGACAAAGTGTCTGACTCACTGCAGACACTTGCTTTATGCTGTACTGTAATAAACAAGTAATTTCTCAGTGAGTCACAAAAGTGCCTCTCAATACGATGTGGTAATGAAAAGTAGAATATGAAATAGATAGATAATAAATAAGTGAATAAATAAATAAATAAATAAATAAATGGATGAATTAATGCATACCCTAGAGAACATTTCATACCTACTGAGCTTACCATAGCAAATACACTGATATGCTACAAAAAATGCACACAAGTATATGAAGATGGAAAAAAATGGGGGAAGTCTGTCTTGTGTTGTTATTTCTATGGTTACTGCTCTTCTGAATTTGCCATCAGCATGCGTCTCTCCTTCCCCACGCTGACGCTACACAAGACTTTCACTTTATTCCGTTCCCTTTCAGTAGTCCAGGAGTTAAGCAATATCTTCATTCTTTCATCCCCTTCATTGGTAAACTCTGGATTTGTCTGCCTGTTTCTGTTTTCTTCCCCTTCCTGTGACTAGTTGTTTTAAGAGTATTGAGGCACTTTAAGAAACATATTTAGATTTTTTATTATTGACTTTTTTTTTTCTCTTTTTTTGTCTGTACTCGTATGTATGGAAGCGGCAACTGAAAAAAAAAAGAAAATTTTGTTCCTCTGTTTGCCATTCGCCAAGAAGATATGAGAGTGTGAGTATAAGTAGTGGCTATATGCAAATGTTAGAATACCATTTTATACTGACTCTAGATTAAACATGTATTGCATTGTTTACTGCAGTGTTTCAAGTTGAGCCGTCCAATATCTTTTGCATCTAATTGATTTTTGTGTTCGGCTATTTGAAATTTTTATTTCCAAATGCAGTTCCATGTTTTTAAGAAGTATAAAGGGTTGGAGGAAAATAAAGCTTTCCTGAGTTGTAATAGGTGAATGTTAATAACAGTAGTAGTAGTAGCAGTAGTAGTAGTAGTAGTAGTAAAGAGCAGGATTATCAGCTGGAGTGACACCAATTCAGTTTTTCTACTATTTATATTTTCTTACTATTATTCCACACCTTGTCAATCCACGCAAGGAAAAAAAAAGAAAAGAAAAAAAAAAGAAAACGTATATTAAAAAAGTGAGAGGCAAGACCAGCAAGTGAAACACGCCCTGCCTTCTCCATAGACTTCACGTGTTTACTGCCGCGCTTCCTGCCTGATAATTATAGTCTTACGCTGGAGGCTCTCTCTCTCTCTCTCTCTCTCTCTCTCTCTCTCTCTCTCTCTCTCTCTCTCTCTCTCAGTGACGTGCATGGGTGTGGTTGTCGAGAGCAGAGCAAACGGCCAAATGTACGGCGACGGGCTAGTGTTTGCATGCGCCGCGTGGGGCGTGCAGTTTGTATGTAAAAGAGGAAGGCAACTGGTCGGGTGGGGACAAGGAGGAGGAGGAGTAGGAGCAGCAGGAGGAGAAGGAGGAGGGAGAGGAGGAGGAGGAGGAGGAGGAGGAGGAGGAGGAGGAGGAGGAGGAGGAGGAGGAGGAGGAGGAGGAGGAGGAAAAGGAGGAGGCGTAGCGTAGCGTGGTCTGGATGGCGTGTAGGATTATGTGACGCTCAAAGGCAGCTTCAGTACACTGTGGCTCACTGTATTAGAGTGAGCCACCTGACGGGGTGCGCTCTCAGGGTGATTGCTTGTATTCTATGTAGCCTGGCGGGGCTGTGGCACTCCCTGCAGGTTATTGGCTCAGGAGGGAGAGGTAATGTCGGATGTTAGTGTGGTACTCTGCTGTGGGTGATGAGTTGTGTTTGTAATGATACAGCGCCTAAAGTTTGTTAAAGTGATGCAGCTTGTAGAGCATAAATACAGTGACATCATCACCACTATAGTCTCTCCCTTTACGCTGTAACGGAATGATGTAGATGTGGTGATGTAGTCTGGAATAATGGTGTACACTACAGAAAATAAATAAAAATCCCAGTAATATCAACAGTTCCATTCTCGTGAAAGGTTCAGTGTTCCTCCATTATGTTGTTTATTTTCAGCTTTTCCACTCTATGTTCACTTAACTTGACAAATGTGTTCCACGTGTGTCCCAAGGCGAAAAAAAAAAAAAAAACGTACCATTTTATACGCCTTTTTCATATCTTGCTTTATACAAAACTTTTTTTTTAACGATGTTCTCTGAAAAACACTAGTCTCTTTTTTGTCTGCCTTCTTTTTGTTATTATATGTTTCTAGCTACAAGCAAGTTTGTCCAGAAAGGAAAAGAAAAAAATATCATACTGTTGTTATATTCCTTTTTCATATCCTCACACAGAGAACAATTTTTAACAATAAATAGGGATAAACTTTATCCTCACCTCCTCCGTCTCCTTTTAATTTGTCTGTAGAGAGGAAAAATCTAAGTTCTTTTCCATATTTTCATTCATATAGACCATTTTTTTTTTTTTTTTTGCCTTCAATAATGTATAGGATTAAAACATAGCCTCACTTCTTCTATCTCCTTTTTGCTGTGATATGTTTTGACCCTACACGCTGGTATGGTCCGCCTGCCCCTCTTGCCCGCCCCCTTCCCCCTGACAGACCCGCGTGTGGCCGTGGAGTGTGGCTCCCCAAATAGTCATCCAGTATTGCTCTTAAAAATGATCCCGTGATGCGTCTACAGAATGGTTGCTTAAAGTGTGTTGCTGGGTTGGGGGGGTGGGGGGAAAGTGACTGATGTGGCTCTCTGGCCTAGAACGCTCTCTCTCTCTCTCTCTCTCTCTCTCTCTCTCTCTCTCTCTCTCTCTCTCTTTGCTCGAATCCTGATTTCACTGAATGGTTTAAGAACATATTCACGTGTTATTCATGAGCCATCACTTACTGCAGCAGCAGCAGCAGCAGGAGGAGGAGGAGGAGGAGGAGGAGGAGGAGGAGGAGGAGGAGGAGGAGGAGGAGGAGGAGGAAAGAATACAAAGGAATACAAAGGAATGCACTGGAAGACCAAACCTTGAGGTATTGACGAGGCTGTTTGGATAATTATTGTACATTAACTATTATTGGGAGATACAGGATAGTACAGAAGGTTCCTCCCCACCAATCCCTCCAGCAGAAGCTGACAAGATACAGGAATTGATACCACGTGGTATAGAAAAACCACATAGAACTTGAGAGAATAGCGAGGGAAAGAGCTGTGGTCTGTCTACTTTTGTTTGTGAGGGAGAGTGTAAATGCATGATAGTTGTGTGATGTGGTGTGTGCGTAGCGCAGGTGAAGGCACAGTTTGGTTGTTGAGGGGTGGTGCAGCATCCTTGCGTTGCGCTTTCCAGGGAGGCGGCAGTCAATCAGGCCACAGCTTCGGTCACTGGGTTGGTGTACCTTCCCTTTAGAGGCTGCATACACAGGTTATCCCCTGCAACTTTGACCTCTAGTACTTAAAATCACAAGGTTGATCAATAACAGGAGAATGCGGACGAAGAAAATGAGGATTACATGTGATTACAATGGATAACCAACAGAAACACTCCCACAGGTCTTTACATATCGCTTTGTAATTAATTTAAGCTAAGTACCATTTAGTAAAGTAAGCAAGAGCAGTGTATGACTTCTGCCAAACTGACACGTCCTTGTGCTTGTGCTGGCGTAGGAAAATCATCGTGCAGTGTGGGGAAAACTGGCTGCATTTTGACTGGAAAAAATGAAGTGAAATTCTATTATTCCTATGGAAAAAAGCAAGAGGAGAAGGAGAAGGTGGTGGTGGTGGTGGTGGTGGTGGTGGTGGTGTTTATAATTTTTCTATTCCTCCTCTTTAGGGTGAAATGTAGATTTTTTCACTTTTGAAAATTGGACGTTTTTTTTTTCTTATTGCACAAAATAAAAAAAATCAATGTTTCCGAAAAGACGGTATTCAAACGTAAAAAAAAGGAAGCTTCTTCACTTGTCTTATTCATTGTGACGTAACATTCTGAGATAATTTGTGCACCCAAATGCACAGACAAAGGGATGTCTGAAGTGGACGCTTTTATTAATTCCGTTATTACCCTCTAGTGCAGTGGTTTTCATCTCCTTTCAGGCCTCGGGCCACTAACAAAACAAAAAAAAAAAAAAAAATGTGGAACCTTTCAGTTTTGGTTTGGACCGTAATGTAGCATCTTGTGTCGTCAACTTTCCAGATATCTATCCCATCTTCTTCAATGACATTCGACTGTCCCCTTCTACACTGAATATCCTCGGTCTGTCCTTTACTTATTATCTGAACTGAAAACTTCACATCTTATTTCTAGCTAAAACAGCTTCTATGAAGTTAGGCGTTGTGAGACGTCTCCGCCAGTTTTTCTCATCCCCCCCCCCCCGCTACTAACTCTGTGCAAGGGCCTTATCCGTCCAAGTATGAAGTATGCATTACATGTCTGGGGGGATTCCACTCATACTGCTCTTCTAGACAGGGTGGAATCAAAAGCTTTTCGTCTCATCAACTCCTCTTCTCTAACTGACTGTCTTCAGCCTCTCTCTCTCCGCCGTAATGTTGCATCTCTAGCTGTCTTTTACCGCTATTTTCATGATAACTGTTCTTCTGATCTTGCTAACTGTATGCCTCCCGTCCTCTCCCACCCTCGTTGCACAAGAATTTCTTCTTTCTCTCACTCCTATTCTGTCCACCTCTCTAACTCAAGAGTTAACCAGTATTTTCAGTCATTCATTCCTTTCTCTGGTAAACTCTGGAACTCCCTGCCTGCTTCTATATTTCCACCTTCCTATGACTTGAATTTCTTCAAGAGGGAGGTTTCAAGACACTTATTCATCAATTTTTGACTATTGCTTTGACCCTTTTATGGGACTGGTATTTCAATGGGCATTTTTTTTTATTGTATTTTTGTTGCCCTTGGCCAGTGTCCTTCCTACATAAAAAAAAACAAAAACTGCACACACAAATTACACGCCTATACCTGTAAAAGAGATTGGACAAATAATACAACTAATCATCACTGCAGTTCGGTGGCCACTGGCCACAGGCACGGTGGTTCACAGCACTGGACGACTCGTGTAGCCGCGTGGAAGCTGACAGAAATCAACAGGATGGTTCGTCAGCTTGACGCGTATAGTACGAGTATGTTGTCAGGCCCTAGTCCCGAATGGCGGCGTGAATCTTGAACATTCGTTGTAGATTAAACTTAGAAGTGACTCGAAGTATTAGCCAACAGCTACAACTTAGACTGTCAATAAATCTCTTAAATAGAAATGTAATAGAATGAATAGCCAGTTATTTATTTTGATCAAAATGTTCATACTGAATTTTCCATTTCATTTTTATCAGCAAATACAGTAGGCATCCTGTGGACCATCCTAAAGAGTCATTGTGGACCACCAGTTGAGAACCACTTCTCTGGTGTGATAGTTTCATGTGGAAGAGTCAAATAATTTAAAAGGACTCTTGAGAACTCTTCGGGGCTGAATGTAATGCAGGTCTTGCGAGTGATGCTCGTCAGAGAGAAGCATGTGATCTTTAAAATATCAGTACTTTTTGTCTTTTTTTCTGTGCGTTTAGTTAAGTATTCATTTACTTTTATGATCAAGTGTCATCTGACTATCACTTAATGCTTCCTTGAACTGCCTTACTACGGTTCTTTTTATGGATAAAAATTCCAAATAACGTGTTACATTTCATTGGTGGCATGATTTCCCTTTAAAATGAATGCAAAGCAATCAATGTGGCACGTTCCATATCCATTATTGTGTCACTTTATTATGCATACAAACACTCCTATTAACGTATCACATCCCGCCCCTGGTGTGATTCCCCTCACCATGAATACAAAGCAATCCAAACGCTACAGTTCAGCCCTGCTCATGAAACACACGCTCTGATACAACTAGGCTTTTCACTTACTTTCAGCCCTTGTTTTCTCTTTAATAGTGCGAGAGTTGACTGGCCTCTTCACTCTTTGATCCCTTTCACAGTTAAACTCCGTAATTCTCCCTGATTTTTATCTAACTTCCCAAACTTGTTATGACTTGAACTGATCATATATGTTTACTCACCTCCGTATGACTTGAGTTGCTATAAGAGACGAGTATCAAGACACCTTCCTAACTAAATGAACCAACCTGATTTAACTCTTTCTTCCATCCACTCTTTACCATGCGGAAATTAAGTGGTATTGTAAACTGTAACCAAATTGTTACCCTTATGATCTATTCTAGACTCTAATAAGTGATCTGGAGACTATGATAATAACACGCTCCCTCCACTGCACACCAGCTGTCCGTAATATATCATGTCCAGTGGCTGTTAATATAAACTGACGCTCTATTAACCTGTCATCACTAATCAATAATCATTCACGCACAAGCTCATCCTCGTCACCACAACATCACCATCACCGTCACCATCACCACAGCTTACACTCCACTCCACCATGATTCTGTCCCATACCTCACCCCCGCTACCACTAATCATTCGTAATTAATCTCCTGTCCCTCACCACCACAACCACCACCACCAACAACAACAACAACAACATCACACCTCATTCTCAACTTCTCCCATTTTCAGGAATTCCTTTCTTCTCTTCCCTCGCTCCACCATCCTTCATCCTCTCTCCCTTACGTTCCATCCTTCCTTTTGCCGACATAATGCTTGCAACAGACGCCCCTCCTCTTCCTCCCCCTCCTCCTCCCGTCCCGTAGTATTAGCAGGGCCTGGTCTCCCCTTATAAGCAGGGAGCTGTGGGAGGAACTGGAGGGATGCTTAGTGGAACATGTCGAAATAGCGTTGCCTAGCCGCCGCCGAGTATAGGAGTGTATTGAGGGTGCATTATCTCGGTACAGTGGCGGTGAACGGGGAGATGGATCGGTGAGTATGTTCAGGCGCAGATAGAGAAATGTGTTGTTGGTCTGACGAATTGATTAATGAATAGGTATCTGGTTGAACAGGTAGAGTTATAGATAGATGGCTGGATGGGTAAATGGTTAAATAGATCGACTGGCTGATAAATAGATATATAGATGGACAGATGGATGGATAGATAGATTGATAGATAGATGAATAAATGAATAAGTATTTAATTAGATATAAAAATAAATAGATGGGTAGATAAACAGTTTAGTAAGTAGAAAATACATTAGGTAAATAGACAGACAGACAGAGAGACAGACAGACAGACAGACATATTGAATTAACGTGTCGTGTTCTGAGATATTGCAAGGAATTGGTTTATAAATGGTATTGTAAAACTCACAAACATTTTCATATTTTAATTAATAACTACTAATTATTTACATTTCTTACAACTCAAAATTTCTCACTCGCATTCATCTTTAAATCATTCAAAGTTATTAGGTGTTACCTTATATCTCTTCAACATATTCACTGATCAACGCAATCATCGTGCAAAACACAGACAATATCACATGCACAAACACAACAAATACGAGTATTCAGTCGGCGCCATTAATGTTCAGTGAGAAAAACACACATGATATCAGCAACACATCAATCACTATAAACATTCCATTTCTTCTTTCTTCTGACTTATTTTATCTTCACTTCTTTCTTTTTCCTTATTTTGTTTTCTTTCGTCTTTTTTTTTTTTTTTTGACAGTACAACATATATTGTGGTATGGGGGTCACCACAAACGTTAATTCTTCAAATTAGATTGATATAAGTAATGGCGTTCCTCAGTGTTCAATCTTAGGACCGATCCTCTTCATAATATATATCAATGACATAGACGAAGGAATCAGAAGTAAACTGTCAAAATTGACAGATACTAAAATTGCTAACAAGACTGACACCAAACCAACGTCAAATTTTGCAAAATGATGTATACACTCTCATTGAATGGTGTGAAACGTGGCTTATAACTTTGATTTTGATAAATGCCACGTATTGAATATAGGAAATAGCAATCTGCTGGAAAATTATAAAAAGTAATCCCCCCATCAATAGTTTGGTTCCTGAGAAAGATCTGGGAGTTTTAGTGACAGCAGATCTTAAACCAAGCAAACACTGTACCGATGTCATTGAAATTGCCAATAGATTAATAGTTTTCATTAAGAAGATCTTTCATCTTCAAATCTGAAAAAAAAAATAAATAAATAAGTAAAAAATCTGGCCTTGTACAACTCACTTGTACGCATTCATCTTGAATACAATGTACAGTTTTTGTCATCCTACTACAGAAGGAATATTGAGAAATCAGAAAAAGAGACAATACGAAGTAGAGTAACGAAAATTACTTGAAAGCTTCGCAATTAACCCTACAAGGAACGTCTAAAAGAACGAGATCTATTCTCCCTATCCAAACGCAGGCTAAGAGGGGATCTGATATTGCTTTACTAAACTTTTAAGGGTTTCACAAATATGAGACCCGAATTCTTCCTAAGACTCAACATGTCTAATGTTACAAGAAACAATAGCAAATAATAGGTAAGCGATTTCAAACAAATGAAGCCAAACATTTTACTTCAATCGTGTCATAAATATGTGGAATTGTGTTCCATCAAGCGTCGTTAACTCAGGTACTGTACACTCATTGAAAACCTGTCTTGACAAGTATGTAGACACTAATTCCCGGTTGTCATTGTTCATGTCTGAATAACGAACACGTTCACTCCGTACTGTCCGTGCTGGCATGTAGATTGTATGTGGTAGAAGTAGTCCTCCTCTCTTTCTTAGTTTCCTCTCACATTCCATGTTGTTTTTTATTTCTATACAACATGGTACCATTTCCTTTCTCAGGTGAGCCTTGCCTGGAGGGATAGGAGGTGGGGGATGGAAGGACCCTTCTTCTGTGCTATCCTTTCTCTACCACTAATAGAGTAGAATAGTTACCCAAACAAACTTATAAGAACCTCTTGGTCTGTTACTGTAAGGACTTTTTTTTCTGGAAAACAAATAGATTCAGTACATAAGTAACAGAAAAAAAAAAAAAACAGTAGAAAATATAGATGTAAATGCCAATGATACCGTGCAGTGCATAAAGAATTAAAAAAAACAAGGTGTCCATCGTTACAAATACTGAACTATCAAAACTTACAACTTACAAGATACGACACGGAAATAAAAGGACACAAACCCGCTACACTACAATGATGGTGCTGGTGACGATGATGACGGTAATAATAATAATTATAATGGTAATAATAATAGTAATAATGATTATAATATATAATAATATATAATGATATATAATAATAATAATAATAATAATAACAACAATAACAACAACAACAACAACAACAACAACAACAACAACAACAGTACCACTTCACTGCGTATCGCCTCACGCGGGGAGCAGGGGTGGGAGGGGCACGGGTCTTTCTTCTTTTTCATGCAGTATTCTTTTTTATACCTATGAAGCATAAACACACTTGCAGCCTCCGCTGGTCCCCCTACCCTCTCTCCCTTAATCCCTCCCGACGCCGCCCTTCCTCCCAGTCGGAAGCTTTCATCCTGCTGATAGGTAGTAAAGCCTGTGTGAAGAAGTGAGTGCTTCACCAGCTTTTTCAATGACATAATTTGATTGATGTCTATGTTGAGAGTGGACGTGAATTACGAATAAAGCAATCCGTGGTTCTCTGGGCTGAGTCATTCTCGTGCTGCAGGATGGACAGGTGTAATGTTGTGTTGTTGTTATTGTTGTTGGTGATGGTGGTGGTGGTGCAGCACAGGGGAGGGTTCCAGGAGGCGGCTCCAGACACAAGGAATGCCCGCCTCTGTAAAGTTCTCTGATCTCACCTACTGCTATTTGCACTCCACGACATACTCCCACAAGTCAACAATTATCTAATTATCACTGTGGGCATGAACGCTCACTTTAGAACCACCAGCAGTTTTTCTTATTGAACTTTTGGTGCTGCATGAACACTGGAGGGGAAATCATGTGTTCAAATATATCTTGTTTACCGTTGGGGTTTCATGGCGTAGTGACAGTCTTGGGAACCCAGTGTGTGTGGGATGCCAGCGGTCATATTCCATAGAAAATACAATCAATAAATAACGTAATGAAATTAATTCACATCATAATTCTTTAATACATACTGGCGTGAACATTAGATGGAGAAATAGACCAACTTTACAAAAAAGATGGGGAAGATGGGGAAATACACAGGTACGGTGATGGAGCTGCCCACGGGGAGGAGGGGAGGTGAGTGCGCAGCACCTCCCTACCCCTCCCCAGGGGAGGAAGGCACCGCCTTACCGCCCCCGGGAGAGCAAGGGAGTTGAGTGCACAGCGCTTCCCTTCTCTCCCCTACCTAACCCTGGCAAGTCTACGGACTACCAGGCAAAAAATAATAAAAAAATAAAAAAATAAAAAAATAAAAAAAATAAAAAAAAATAAAAATAAAGGTAAGTGCATAGCACTTCCCTTCTCTCCACCTAACAGGAAAAAAAAAAAAAAAAACATAAAGGTGAGTGCATAGCACTTCCCTTCTCTCCCAACCTACCAGGCAAAAAAAAAATAAATAAAGTAAATAAATAAATGAAATAAAATTAAGTAAGTAAATAAATAGATAAAGCAAATAAGTAGATAAATGAATAAAATAAAATAAAAACTTCCCTACCACCTCGGGAGAGCAAGAGAGGTGAGTGCACAGCACTTCCCTTCTCTCCCCAAGTCTACGGACTACCATATCAAAAAGAATAAAATATATATAGGTATAAAGAAAAGAACAATAAAATAAATAGAAAATAAAATAAAATAGATAAATAAAATAAAATTAACAAAAAATAAATAAAGTAAAAACCAAAAAACTCCTTCTCTCCCCGTCAATAAAAGTGACTGAGTCTGGCAATCAACAATAAATAATAAAAATAAATCAATACCAACCTGACTAATCCTGACAACTCCAAAGACCACCACCCCACCTGTGAAGCACGGGAGGTGAGTGTGCAGCACCTCCCTACCCTTTCCAGTCTCCCAGTTTGACTTTGACCAACAATCTGACTCATTCTGGCAACTCCAACTGTACAGACCACCACCAGTACTCCAGTACTCCCCACCCTGGCAACTGATCCTGGCAAGGTGAGTGCGTAGCACTTCCCGTGACTCATCCTGGCAAATCTAAAGACCCACCATACTGACTGACCCTGGGAAGCACGGGAGGTGAGTGTGCAGCACCTCCCTACCCTTCCCAGTCTCCCATCAATCTGACTCATCCTACCAACTCCAAAGAGCAACTCCAACTGTACAGACCACCACCACCACCACCCCTCTGATCTTGGCAAGGTGAGTGCGTAGCACTTCCCTTGTCTGACCCTGACTGACTGACTGACCCTGGCAGCTCAAAAAAACAAACAACCTGCCTGATTTACAGATATGTAATCACCAAACTGACTGGCCCTGGGGAGCATGTGAGGTGAGTGTGCAGCACCTCCCTACACTTCCCAGTCTCCCAGTTTGACCTTACTCATCCTTGCAACTTTTAAGAGCAACTCTCTGACACTGTGACTCTGATCCCTACATCCCTACATCTTACCCTGTCCAGGGTAGGTGAGTGCGTAGCACTTCCCTACCACCAGCCTGACTGACCCTGGCAACTCTAAAAACAACCATCCTGACTGACTTACAAATCTTACTCTAATCTGGCAACAGACCACCAAATTGACTGACCGTGGGGAGCATGGGAGGTGAGAGTGCAGCACTTCCCTACCCTTCCCAGTTTGACTTCCACCACCAATGTGACTCATCCTACCAGCTCCAAATCTACCACCACTACCACCCCTCTGATCTTTGCAAGATGAGTGCGTAACCTGGGGAGCCTGGGAGGTGAGTGTGCAGCACCTCCCTACCCTTCCCAGTCTTCCACTAACCTGACTTGAATTATGACTGGGGAGCAGGGGAGGTGAGTGTGCAGCACCTCCCTACCCTTCCCAGTCTTCCACCAACCTGACTTGAATTATGACTGGGGAGCAGGGGAGGTGAGTGTGCAGCACCTCCCTACCCTTCCCAGTCTTCCACCAACCTGACTTGAATTATGACTGGGGAGCAGGGGAGGTGAGTGTGCAGCACCTCCCTACCCTTCCCAGTCTTCCACCAACCTGACTTGAACTATGACTGGGGAGCAGGGGAGGTGAGTGTGCAGCACCTCCCTACCCTTCCCAGTCTTCCACCAACCTGACTTGAACTATGACTGGGGAGCAGGGGAGGTGAGTGTGCAGCACCTCCTACTTTCCCCACCTACCAACTCAGACCATCAAACTGACTGTCTTAGAACAAGAACAGGAAGCAACGCCATCAGAGGAAGAAGCAGCAGCACCAGCAGCAGCAGCAGCATTACCGCCATCAGAGGAAGAAATAAAAAAAAAGAAGCAGAGAAAAAGAACTACCATCACTGCTCTCAGAGGAAGAAGCAGCAGCGTCACCGCCATCAAAGGAAGAAACATATATATGTAAACTACGACTGGTCAATTCTCCGTTGGTGCCAGGCAAAGTTCGACCTGTGATGGGCTGTGTTTAGAGAGGGGGAAAAAAAAAAAAGTGAAAGTGCCAGGCAAGGCTGCTGCTTCAGACATCCACACTTCAACTTCAACAATGCATGCGAGAATGTTGCTGTATTATTCCTCCTATTCCTTCTTCTTTTTCTTCTCCTGCAGAAGACTGTCTTACTACTACGTAATTTTTTTTTTCTCATAATTTATTCAATGTTATTATTTTTTTTCAGTATTTCCACCTTTTCTAAATCCATCCACCCTTTAAATTAAATAAACTTAATAAATTTATGTCCACTTGAGCCTTGGACAACTGATTACAAAAGAATTACATGAATATTTGACTTTTTTTTCTGTAGTCTTAAAACGCCACATCTCAAACACATGAGGCGCGGGTTGCGTTTGAGTGTACTGTAATATACCAATATAATACATGAATTTGTAATACTTTAATCACAATTTATATCTTTTCCTACTAAGCAGTATGGCAACTTACTTCTTCTTCCTCATGACACTGGTCATGTCATGTACACTTCCATGTAGCCAACAATTCTGGGTAACCTTTGAAAAATATCATGCATCCTGGTGTGCACCATGCAACCAGGCTGACTTAACCTACGCCTCTGTAACCTAAGCTGGACACTTGAACAACTATAAATGCATTTTGTCTATCTTAGCTCCTGCAGGGCCGAGGTGGACAGGTGTTTGTCCAGGATGCCTCGTGTTACTTCTCACCGCGTGTTTTATCTGTTGGAGATTATTACACTAAATATGCTGCTGCTCCTGCTGCTGCTGCTGCTGCTGCTGCTGGTGCTTAACTTTACAAAAATCATCACTGTCGTTTTTGCCGTCGTGCGTGCGGTGCCTCTAATCGTCGTCGTCCTCGTTCTCATCGTCGTGGTCGTAACAGTAGCATCGCCTGTCAGAGTAAAAAGACAGGCTAAAAGAATACCAGAGGTCACAGAGAACTGGAACGGGAAAAGCACCACATTAATTGTTACCTGTGGAGAACAAAAACAAATATACTGGATACATGACAGAACAACAGCATTTCTTTAATTAACGTGTGTGTGTGTGTGTGTGTGTGTGTGTGTGTGTGTGTGTGTGTGTGTGTGTGTACAGCGAGGGAGATTTACATAAAGTTACATAGAAATACAGGCCAAAACAAACCTTGCGGTTCTCAGGAGATGATCTGTCCTAGGGCTACTAAGGTGATAGTAGAAGAAAAGGGACAGCAAAGCAGAAGGCTCTCTCCTCACCCTCCACTCCCTCCGTCATAAGCCGTACATGAAACAGATCTGAAGTAAATACCTTAGTGGGTTAGAGAAGGAAAGCCCGAAAAAAAAAATATAGGAAAGAATGAAAATAGATGAAATGAGGTGCCCTCATTTCCTGGAGGCAAGGAGTTTTAATCTGTAACAAACAAACACTGTTACCCGCGGATTTGAGGTAAAATATTTATCAAGACAGCGTTTCAAATTTTCTACGGGATTGCAAAAAAAATAACTAAATAAATAAATAAATAAATAAGTAAAAAATAAAAAAAAACCCTGCCAGAAATTAAACACATGCATGGCGCTCCCTTTGACTGCGGCTCTAGCTGGTGGCGGCGACGTGCTGGTGGTGGTGGTGGTGGTGGTGGTGGTGGCGATGGTTGTGGTTTGGATGTTAACCAATTTAATTTCGTTTTCATTTCTATATATAATTATTTATTTATTTATTTCTCTCTCTCTCTCTCCTCTCTCTCTCTCTCTCTCTCTCTCTCTCTCTCTCTCTCTCTCTCTCTCTCTCTCTCTCTCTCTCTCTCTCTCTCTTTCTCTCTCTCTGCCGAAGAATGAGATTGGTGAGACTAAAGTATTGCAAATGATAAGCACTACATATACCACTACTCTCTCTCTCTCTCTCTCTCTCTCTCTCTCTCTCTCTCTCTCTCTCTCTCTCTCTCTCTCTCTCCTCTCTCTCTCTCTCTCTCTCCTCTCTCTCTCTCTCTCTCTCTCTCTCTCTCTCTCTCTCTCTCTCTCTCTCTCTCTCTCTCTCTCTCTTTCCCATCCTCTCCCTCCCTCCCTCTCTCTCTCTCTCTCTCCTCTCTCTCTCTCTCTCTCTCTCTCTCTCTCTCTCTCTCTCTCTCTCTCTCTCTCTCTCTCTCTCTCTCTCTCTCTCTCTTTCTCTCTCTCCCTCTCTGTCCTCTCTGAAGTAGAAATACTGAAAAGCACACTCCATCTTTTTAATACCCCATCAGCGTTGCCTCACTAGTGCCAGGATTAGCTGTGTGCCGGGGAGTGCTGGTGAGCCGTGAGTAATGTTCACTCTTAGATACACGTGCAATGTAATGTATCTCCCTATCATTATTTTTGTTTATTATTTATCATTATTTATTATGTTTATTGTATTGATACTTGTTTTTGTCTTCCTTCCTTCCTGCCTGCATGCCTCCTGCTCTACTTATGGCCCTATTTTTCATATTATCCTTCTCTCTCTCTCTCTCTCTCTCTCTCTCTCTCTCTCTCTCTCTCTCTCTCTCTCTCTCTCTCTCTCTCTCTCTCTCTCTCTCTCTCTCTCTCTCTCTCTCTCTCTCTCTCTCTCTCTCTTCTCTCTCTCGGGAGTTCCTTGATGAATTGCCATGTTCTCATGACTCTCTACCGCTATTTATTGGTCTTTCATCTTTTTATATCCTGCATGAGTCTGCTCCCGGGAATTAGGTATGGTAGTTGTACGGTGATAAATAATATTTCAGTGCGACCTTTGCAATATCTTCCTTTATTTATGAAAGCTTTCGTTACTGTGAAGTGTGGCTCGAATATTAAAATGTTTTTTTTTTCATGTAAATATTTTTCGTTATATTTGTTCAGCACATTTATTGTTATGCGCGAAGAAAGTAAGTGATCATTTAAATCCCGAACTTTAATTTCATTTGCATAAAGAAGTTTAAATTAGAGAGTGAAATGAAGAAGGACTCCTTAACGTGTGGGAAGTGCCTGCCAACCTACTATGGAGGGTGTGCTGCGAAAATCATGATTGTATAGGAGCGTGATGTAACCTGTTCACACTGATACCACTTACAGACAAGCCTTCAAGTACCTTGGTATTACGTAGTTGTGGTTTAAATAATGTTTTGACTTGTTTAGGTAATCATCAGAGAGAGAGAGAGAGAAAGAGAGAGTGAGAGAGCGGACAGGCAGGGCAGGAAGGCGGACGGTCAAACAAACAGGCAGGGAGGCAAGCAAGCAAGCAAGCAAGCAAGGAGGCAGACAGACTAACAGGCGGGGAAAGAGGTGGATGGACATACAAAAAAGAAAGAAAGAAAGCAGGCAGACAGGCAGGCAGGCAAAAAATAGAAGGCAAGCAAGCAGACAGAGAAACAGACAAATAGACAGAGGGACAGATGGATGTGCGGGCAGACACAGACATGGACAAAGTAGTTTTAAATAGCGGCAGAAACTGGTATATTTCATTCTAAAGAATATATTTGCACAATTTTTTTTTGTAAAGCACTTTAATAAATAGTTTACCGTGCCCTGCAGCGACTACTTAACCAAAAGTTAAACTGAATTAGTCAGTGGGATATTAATACAGCATAATGTTTGCATAATATAAACGTATGCCTCTTCCGTTACTCGTATATTCTTTCGTGATAACAATTACTGTAAGCGAAGAAAATGCATACATAGTAACCTATATTTTTCTCTCTCATTGCCTCGTATTTACGGAATGCCATTTTTCAGGCACAATACGTAGTTGTCATTGATTTCCTAAAACTACTAAATATACCTGAAGACAGACCTACTGAACCCATACTCGGAAATATTGTTCCACTCGTCATGTTATACCTGACACACACACACACACACACACACACACACACACACACACACACACACACCACACACACACACACACACACACACAACATTAATACAAACAGATGCATTGCAACAAAGCAACAGAGATTGGGATGCTCATTCTTACAGAACATTATAGTGAACATGTGAGGCAGAGATAAACAGACAGACGCAGACAGACAGATTGATTTAAAACAGTAACATGTACTTGTTATAAGCAATTTTAAGTGACCATTAATTTCCCGTTCATTCCCATTCATTCAAGCATTTCAGTGTTGAGACGCAAAGGTAGTGTAAGTGTTGAGCCAGCGGTGGTAGTGGCCCCTTCACCTCGCAGCGAGGCAGGAAGGGGAGGCGAGGGACACCAGCAGTGACTGGCCTGAAGGCGCCTTGCGTCCCGCCTCCTCTCTTGCGACCCTTGATTGCCATCATCCATCAATCGCAGCATGACTTGTGCTCCTCCTCTTCAGCCTCACTTAACTACCACCACGCTTCCCGGAGAAACCGTAACCCTATGCCATCAGAGCCGACAGAGCTGGTTGCATTAAGATCTTTAACTGTTAATATTAACGGTGTTAGTATCTACGGGTTCAGGCCTAAAAGCAGAGATAATATTAATATTAGACTGAGGGAGATGGACGACAGATTTACCTTCTGTGAGCGTTTTAAAAGTGGATTTTCTAACACTAGAAAAGATATTATTGAACTCTTCGGCTCTATCACTTAGATTCCGTAACCGTGAATTACATGTGTTGATTTTAAGCTTTCTTTGTAACCTATCACGGTCCTCCATTGCCTCACGGATATCGTCATTTCTTCATGGTGTAGGTTTTCCTTTCACTGCTCTAGCTACAAGAGGGGCACACATGTCAAGACGGTTAATAAAATCGTCATTATAAATGCATACTTGTTTGTTCACATCGTCAGTTAAAAAATATATTATTCATATTATGAATATTGTCAAAGAGGAGCGAACAAAAAGTGTCTATCATAGTTCTTCAAATTACGAAAACTTTTTTTTACCATTGGCAGTTTTTTAGGTTTTCTAACCATTAAAACATCAGACACTAGGTCATGATCAACAGTGACCTGAGGAACAACGTCTTGTGGTAGAATGACATCAGGTTTATTAGTTATTATGAGATCTAGTAAAGTAGCTGATGTTGAGGTTGTTCTTGTGGGTCTATCTGTTATTTGTGTCAGCTTGTTTTTTATTATCTTACTGATTTTATTACCCGTTGTCATCATATCATCATTAGAATCACCTAGGATAAAGATCCTTTTATCACGCAGACCTACCATCCTAAAAACATCTTGAATGTAGTCAAATGATGTGGCTAAAGCCTTAGGGTGTCGATATACACAACCAATGATGATGGCCGGCAACTTCCTGCACTGTATCTTTACCCATACATCCTCCACGCCTGTCGGTCTTGGCACATCTAGGTTAATGACAGAGGGATTGAGGGTACTATGGACATACGAGTACATGCATATCCCGGCTCCTCGACCATTGTCACATCTAAAAATCAATCACAATTAAGAATTTCTACGTAACCATCTGGGGTGTTTGAATTCTCCGCAATTGTAACACGCTGTTTTTTTTTTTGTTTTTTTTTCTCTCACTAGCATATTTATTTATTTCCCTTCTGTAACCATGCGAGTTATCACTGTACGTTTCCTGCGTTTCAAACACCGGTGTTTCTGCACTAGGTGGCTTGTGTTCCATCTGCCCACTCCTGAGGTGTAGGCGTGGGCTTGATTATAAGCTGTATAGTGTCTGCCATCCAGCGTTCTCCTCAGGGTTGTATCGTGCAGACCGGGGCTGAATGCATCCTCCTCTTTGTTCCAGCCTGCCTCATGTTTTCTTGTCATTGCCCTGGCAGGTGTGAGATGAGAAGGACCTCGTGGTTTAGGAGCAGTGGGGGGCTGATGGGAAGCTTTATGGGTGGGAGACTTTCGGGTGTAAGACTTGCCTTGTTGGGTTGTTCTGCTATGAGCGCATAGGGAAACAATACCCGCGTAGGTTGGCGGGCCGCGGGAGCCAGCACTCAGTTAGATTTTTTTTCTCTATGTATGTATAGTGTGGAAATAGCAAAGGCATCGTAGAAAACACTAATATCTGGAGCTTCATCACTGTGTTTCAGGGAAAATATGAGTAAATCGTGAGTCTTGCCGTGGTAGGAAAGACTGCTTCCTGCGGGACCTTATCAAAAGAGCGTCTGGCACTGGTTTGGCAAGCAGCGGGACTAATAAAATAGGATACCTTTGGTAATGCGTATATAGGAATATTACTGCCTGCCAAACACTACCTTGGCTTTGCAGTGAGGCTTTTGTATTCAGATGACCGCGGGATCTCTGAAATATGTAGACACAACTATACTAGGCAGGTCCAGTGAAAGGTATCACACTAAATGTATTGCTTCATCCAGAAGAGTTAGCAGCACAAGCGAGAAGTAGGGTGGATCTCACAGGTGTTTGCTTTTGTTGAGATCCTTACCAAGAAGCGGTGACATCCAGAACCAACAGCAACTACGATATCTTTGTGGTCTGTGGAGCCTTTGTTGTTGTTGTTGTTTTGTTGTGTAAGACGACGTTATAGGGAACATCCTGTGTCCTCGCAGTAACCACACGAGAAGGCAGGTATCTAACTAGGAGTAATCAGAGAGTTGTTGTTGTTGTTGTTGTTGTTGTTGTTGTTGTTGTTGTTGTTGTTATCAGAACCACAAATGCAGGAAGGTGGATGTGTTGTATTACTTAGCAACAATAAAGAAAGAAGAATAGATGAGTCAGGCCACCTTGGCGGAGATACTCAAAGGGACTTTCATGTTTTGTGCCGTGAATACTTTTTATGGCTAGACTGAAGTCGTACTTATTATTTTCTAAGTATATCCTTGCTATTTTTTTTTTTAGATTTTATTTTGCTGCAGGTGTTGTGCATAATTAACATTCTCAGTGTTTCAAGTGTGTTCTGTTTTCAGTGTTGTTTTTCATGTATCCATGTGTTCTTGCTTGGAGGAATTTGACACGTTTTATTTATGACATTTCGTGTTTTTTCTTCAGTATTTATTCTTCGTTTTTTTGTTTATGTGTATGTTGTAACTCATGCAGTAAAGGATTTGTGGTGGTTTTGTTTATGATGCTTCATTTTTAGCTCTTTTTAGAATAGTCAAGCTGCATCACTTTCTTATGTGGATGTTTTGATATTTTCAGGAATGGATGGCAGGTGGTGCCGCGGTGAACACTGCCAACACGTGCAGGAGGAAAGTGAGTACTTGCTTCATTACATCATGTGCACTCTGTTTGGAACTCGATGTTAAACTTTTTTTTTCCATGTCAACCGAAACATGTCTGTTGCCTGCCTTTCTCTTGTCTGCTTCCCACGAATCTATGAAGGAAAGAAAGGATGTGCTTCCATGGTATCGTGTCAGTAGTATTATCCATTGAAGGATTAGTTTAAACCTTTTTCCAGAGCGTTGTTTTTGTCTCCCATTTTTCTGCCTTCCCAGGGTATATATTATATGAAAGAAGAATGTAAATTTAGTCTATAGTGTTCATTGCAACATCTTACAGGGAAAAAGTTCTTTGAGGATTAACCGAGAATCTTTTTCAAAACTATCATTTTTGTATTTCAGTCTTCGTGTGCTTATTTTAGTGTATGCATACAGAAAAGAAGAATACGAAATCATATATTTTCTATAATGGTGTCATCTTTATGGTACAAATATTTAATTGGAGATTCAGTTGAAACCTAACATTTAGCTATCATTTTTGCGTTCAATTTTTTTTTTTTCGTATGTATCTTTTGTATGTACGAATATACGAGTGAAGAAAGGAAAGATGCAATTACAAAAAACTTTCCAGCATAACTGGAATATTCACCTGAGACTTTATCAGGTAGCAAATATCAGATCTTCTAATTTATCCGTTTATTTATCGTTTTCTGTGTTTTACCGTTATGTAGATTAATAATATTTTGCATGTTATGCTAAAGTGTCCTTGGAAACTATTACTGTAACACATTTCATTTAGTGTGGATTTGATTTCCACGTAAAAAAAAAATAAATAAAAATAGAATAAAATAAAATAAAAATCTTTTCTTCTATTGAGAAAACATATTTACAATTTCTTTGTTCAATTGGTATTGATATTATTTTTAACTCTGATTTCCCGGGAAGCGTTACTACCATGATATTTGTGACCTAACCTAAGGTAACTTTTTAGCGTCATAACCTTTGCTGCAGCTTTATTCAAGTAAAATCAAAGAGAGGAAAGCTTGTATTGTTCTGTGAAGTGTTCTTATTTGCCTGTGTGTTGATTGTCACCTTGAAAAGTCAAGGTGACGTGGGACTTGATGACTAGAGCCGGCCCACACTATTTGTCTCCCTTTTTTTAGAGGCTCGTCGTTGTAGATTTCTGAAAATATTTGTTTCATCACGTTTTTAATTTTCCTTGTCAGCGAAAGAAAGAAAATTTATGATTTTCTTTATTATTTAGTAAGGTATTAAATATCTTTGGAGGGATTATTCCCCTAGCGAAGCGAGGGGGGCTCTACTTTTGTTACTGCACATCTGTACAGTACCCCCCACCGCTCCCGCCTGGCCCTGGAGGGTACAACGATGATTTGGCCAGGAGCACCTTTTGTTGTCCATCGCATATAAAAATTTCGATTTCAGTTTCCGAAACACTTCCTGGTTGGTAACTTTTGAAGGCGTATCTTTCTTATTTTACGTAATTTCTTCGTCAGACTCACCTTTTTTGCTGTCTTTTGCATATTTCGATTTATCAACATGTGGGCGAAGGTTTTTGCCTCGTAACTCTTGCAACTATCGCCCCATTACTACAGAACGAGTTGGAGGGCGTAAAATGCGCGAATTATTTGCCATAACTCACTTCATACACGGGATAGCCAGTCTTGGTTGACACCATCAGACTCAGACACTTTTTTTTTTCTTTTTGTCTTGAGGGTTTAACACAGTCCTCTGATTTTGTGTTTGTCTTGTCGGATGCAGCAGCGGCGGGACCTTTTTCCTTCCTCGCGGCCAGACGACGAGGACTGGCTTTTTGCTGCTCCTCCTGACACACTCACAATTTACCGGTGAGTGACGGGGACGGAGCTGTTTTTGTAGCGCAGTGTACGTCCTTCCATTTTTAGGTTTACATTTAAGTGAAGGCTGTCATGCTTGCCTATGTTATTCCATGTGCATGTAAGGTAAGGCTGCTTGACAAAGTGTCTGACTCACTGCAGACACTTGCTTTATGCTGTACTGTAATAAACAAATGATTTCTCAGTGAGTCACAAAAGTGCCTCTCAGTACGATGTGGTTATGAAAAGTAGAATATGAAATAAATAGATAATAAATAAGGAAAAAATAAATAAATAAATAAATGGATGAATTAATGCATACCCTAGAGAACATTTCATACCTCCTGAGCTTACCATAGCAAATACACTGATATGCTACAAAAAATGCACACAAGTATATGAAGATGGAAAAAAATGGGGGCAGTCTGTCTTGTGTTGTTATTTCTATGGTTACTGCTCTTCTGAATTTGCCATCAGCATGCGTCTCTCCTTCCCCACGCTGACGCTACACAAGACTTTCACTTTATTCCGTTCCCTTTCAGTAGTCCAGGAGTGAGTTAAGCAATATCTTCATTCTTTCATCCCCTTCATTGGTAAACTCTAGAATTCTCTGCCTGTTTCTGTTTTTTTTTTTCCCCTTCCTGTGACTAGTTGTTTTAAGAGTATTGAGGCACTTCCAGAAACATATTTAGATTTTTTATTGTTGACTTTTTTTCTTTTTTTTTTTATGTATGTATGGAAGCGGCAACTGAAAAGACATTTCTTTGTTCCTCTGTTTGCCATTCGCCAAGAAGATATGAGAGTGTGAGTATAAGTAGTGGCTATATGCAAATGTTACAATACCATTTTATACTGACTCTAAATTAAACATGTGTTGCATTGTTTACTGCAGTGTTTCAAGTTGGGCCGTCCAATATCTTTTGCATCTAATTGATTTTTGTGTTCGGCTATTTGAAATTTAATTTCTAAAATGCAGTTCCATGTTTTTAAGAAGAATAAAGAGTTGGAGAAAAGAAAAGCTTTCCTGAGTTGTAATAGGTGAATGTTAATAACAGTAGTAGTAGTAGTAGTAGTAGTAGTAGTAGTAGTAGTAATAGTAGTAGTAAAGAGCAGGACTATCAGCTGCAGTGACACAAATTCAGTTTTTCTATTATTTATATTTTCTTACTATTATTCCACACCTTGTCAATCCACGCAAGGAAAAAAAGAAAAGAAGAAAAGAAAACGTATATTAAAAAGTGAGAGGCAAGACCAGCAAGTGAAACACGCCCTTCCTTCTCCATAGACTTCACGTGTTTACTGCCGCGCTTCCTGCCTGATAATTATACAGTCTTACGCTGGAGGCGCTTAATGTGGTGCATTTGTATGAAAGAATTTACTTTTTGCCTTGAATATTTCTCTCTCTCTCTCTCTCTCTCTCTCTCTCTCTCTCTCTCTCTCTCTCTCTCTCTCTCTCTCTCTCTCTCTCTCTCTCTCTCTCTCTCTCTCTCTCTCTCTCTCTCTCTCTCTCTCTCTCTCTCTCTCTCTCTCTCTCTCTCTCTCTCTCTCTCAGTGACGTGTAGCAGTGTGGGTGTCAAGAGCAGAGCAAACGGCCAAATGTACGGCGACGGGCTAGTGTTTGCATGCGCCGCGTGGGGCGTGCAGTTTGTATGTAAAAGAGGAAGGCAAGTGGTCGGGCGGTGACAAGGAGGAGGAGGAGGAGGAGGAGGAGGAGGCGTAGCGTAGCGTGGTCTGTATGGCGTGCAGGATTATGTGACGCTCAGAGGCAGCTTCCCTACACTGTAAGCTTCTATTAGAGTGAGCCACGTGACGGGGTGCGCTCTCAGGGTGATTGCTTGTATTCTATGTAGCCTGGCGGGGCTGTGGCACTCCCTGCAGGTTATTGGCTCAGGAGGGTGAGGTAATGTCGGATGTTAGTGTGGTACTCTGCTGTGGGTGATGAGTTGTGTTTGTAATGATACAGCGCCTAAAGTTTGTTAAAGTGATGCAGCTTGTAGAGCATAAATACAGTGACATCATCACCACTATAGTCTCTCCCTTTACGCTGTGACGGAATGATGTAGTTGTGTGGTGATGTAGTCTGGGATAATGATGTACACTTGAAAAAAAAAATGCCAGTAATATCAGCAGTTCCATTCTCGTGAAGGGTTCAGTGTTCCTTCATTATCTTGTTTATCTTCAGCATTTCCACTTTATGTTCACTTAACTTGACAAGTGTGTTCCACGTGTGTCCCTAGGCGAAAAAAAAAAAAAACGTACCATTTTATACTGCTTTTTCCATATCTTGATTTATACAAAACTTTTTTCAACGATGTACTCTGTAAAACGCTATTTTCTTTTTTGTCAGCCTTCTTTTTGTCATTATATGTTTCTAGCTACAAGTAAGTTTCTCAAGAAAAGAAAAGAAAAAATATCATAATGTTATTTTTTTCCTTTTTCATATCCTCACACAGAGAACAATTTTTAACAATAAATAGGGGTAAACTTTAGCCTCACCTCCTGCATCTCATCTTAATTTGTCTGTAGAAAGGAAAAAAATCTAAGTTCTTTTCCATATATTGATTCATATAGACCATTTTTTTGTCTTTAATAATGTATAGGACTAAAACATAGCCTCACTTCCTGTATCTCCTTTTTGCCGTGATATGTTTTGACCCTACACGCTGGTATGGTCCGCCTGCCCCTGTTGCCCGCCCCCTCCCTCCTGACAGACCCGCGTGTGGCCGTGGAGTGTGGCTCCCCTAATGGTCATCCAGTATTGCTCTTAAAAATGATCCCGTGATGCGTCTACAGAATGGTTGCTTGAAGTGTGTTCCTGGGGGTGGGGGGTGGGGGGAAGGGGACTGATGTGGCTCTCTGGCCTAGAACGCTCTCTCTCTCTCTCTCTCTCTCTCTCTCTCTCTCTCTCTCTCTCTCTCTCTCTCTCTCTCTCTCTCTCTCTCTCTCTCTCTCTCTCTCTCTCTCTCTCTCTCTCTCTCTCTGTCTTAGCTCGAGTTATGATTTCACTGGGTGATTTAAGAACATTTTCACGTGTTATTCATCAGCCATGACTTCCAACAGAAGCAGCAGCGGCAGCAGGAGGAGGAGGAGGAGGAGGAGGAGGAGGAAAGAATACAAAGGAATACAAAGGAATGCACTGGAAGACCAAACCTTGAGGTATTGACGAGGCTGTTTGGATAATTATTCTACATTAACTATTTGTGGGAGATACAGGATAGTACAGTAGGTTCCTCCCCACCAATCCCTCCAGCAGAAGCTGACAAGATACAGGAATTGATACCACGTGGTATAGAAAAACCACATAGAATTTGAAAGAATAGTGAGGGAAAGAGTTGTGGCCTGTCTACTTTTGTTTTGTAAAAGAGGGTGTAAATGTATGATAGTTGTGTGATGTGGTGTGTGCGTAGCGCAGGTGAAGGCACAGTTTGGTTGTTGAGGGGTGGTGCAGCATCCTTGCGTTGCGCTTTCCAGGGAGGCGGCAGTCAATCAGGCCACAGCTTCGGTCACTGGGTTTGTGTACCTTCCCTTTAGGGGCTGCATACACAGGTTATCCCCTGCAACTTTGACCTCTAGTACTTAAAATCACAAAGTTGATCAATAACAGGAGAATGCGGACGAAGAAAATGAGGATTACATGTGATTACAATGGATAACCAAAACAGAAACACTCCCACAGGTCTTTACATATCGCTTTGGAATTAATTTAGATTAACTACCATTTAGTAAAGTAAGCTAGAGCAGTGTATGACTTCTGCCAAACTGACACGTCCTTGTGCTTGTGCTGGCGGGGGAAAACCGTCGTGCAGTGTGGGAAAAACTGGCTGCATTTTGATTGGAAAGAATGAAGTGAGATTTTATCATTATTCCTATGCAAAAAAAAAAAAAAAAAATAAGAGGAGGAGGACGAAGAGGAAGAGGAGGAGGAGGAGGAGGAGGAGGAGGAGGTGGTGGTGGTGGTGGACGTGGTGGTGGTGGTGGTGGTGGTTGTAGAGCTCATAATTTTTCTGTTCCTTCTCCTTAGGGTGAATTGTAGATTTTTTCACTCTTCTGAAAACTGGACAAGTTTTTCTTTCTTATTGCACAAAAAAAAAAAAAAAAAAATCAATATTTCCGAAAAGACGGTATTCAAATTTAAGAGAAAGAAAGCTTTTTTCACTTGTCTTATTCATTGTGACGTAACATTCTGAGGTAATTTGTGCGCCCACAGGCAGAGACAAAAGGGTGTTTGAAGTAGACGCTTTTGCTAATGCTGTTATTACTCTCTAGTGCAGTGGTTTTCATCTCTTTTCAGGGCACGGGCCACTAACAAAAACAAAAAGAAAATGTGGACCCTTTCAATTTTGTTTTAATACAACTAATCAACACTGCAGTTCGGTGGCCAGTGGCCACAGGCACGGTGGTCCACAGCACTTGACGACTCGTGTAGCCGCGTGGAAGCTGACAGAAATGAACAGGATGGCTCGTCACCTTGACGCGTATAATACAAGTATGTTCTCAGGCCCTTGTCCCGGATGGCGGCGTGAATTGTGAACATTCGTTGTAGATTAAACTTAGAAGTGACTCGAAGTATTACCCTAACAGCTACAACTTAGACTGTCAATGGTTCTCTTAAATAGAAATGTAATAATAGTAGTTATTCATTTTGATCAAATTGTTCATACTGAATTTCCCATTTAATTTTTATCAGCAAATACAGTAGGCATCCTGTGGACCACCCTAAAGAGTCACTGTGGACCACCAGTTGAGAACCATTTCTCCAGTGTGATTGTTTCATGTGGAAGGGTCAAATAATTTAAAAGGGCTCTTGAGGACTCTTCGGGACTGAATGTAATGCAGGTCTTGCGAGTGATGCTCGTCAGAGAGAAGCATGTGTTCTTTAAAATTTCAGTACTTTTTTTCTTTTTCTGTGCGTTGAGTTAGGTATTCATTTACTTTTATGATCAAGTGTCATCTGACTATCACTTAATGCTTCCTTGAAATCCCTTACTACGGTTCTTTTTATGGATAAAAACTCCAAATAACGTGTTACATTTCATTGGTGGCATGATTTCCCTTTAAAATGAATGCAAAGTAATCAATGTGGCACGTTCCATATCCATTATTGTGTCACTTTATTA